>NW_010297402.1:0-2102 GCF_000700745.2 Antrostomus carolinensis | reverse complement strand
ATCTGGGTCCTTTTTCACCAAGCTGCTTCTTAGCCACCTTCTGCCCCAAGTGCTAAACTTTATTGAAAGGCATGAAGCTTCTGTGAGGCCCCTTCTCCAACTGCTCCCCCTCATCTGTGGTCATCTCCAAACCTGAGAGGGTATTCCAACCCATCCCCTGGGCTGTTGATGAAAATACTACAGAGTATAAGCCCTCATTACTGACTGCTGTGGAACACCACTTGTAAATTGGCCACCTGTAATTGTAAATTTAGACTCTGAACTGTTGACATTACTCTTTGGCCCCAAAGGAACAGTCAGTTTTTCACGCAGACATCTTTAACCTCGTCAAAATCCTATGTCTTCAGTCGTAAAAAACTAGGTAACAGTTGCACTGTGCTCCTGAATAGACACGTGCAAAGTAACCAACAATTTGATTTTGACTGGTGACTTGGTGAAGATGAAAATTGTTGGAAGCACTAGAGAAAAAAAAAAAGTGTAGAGAGATGAGTGAGAAAGGCATGCAAAACAGCTACCGTAGTAAAAGACTGAGAGGTAATTAGAGAGCCAAGGAAACAATTTGGGCAAAAAGAACACCACATTACATTCTGACTTAAAATATTTCAAAGCAAAGTCTCTCTTCTAACTGTGCTAATCTTTCCAGTACAGAATTCTCCAGATACATGTGTTATTACCTGAATGACTGATGTGGCTTGTAGCAGATCCCTGCATGCTTTGCCCTCTTCTTCCCCCAGACCCCATATTCTGATTTAATTCAGTGACAATGTATCTTTTTTGCTTAAATCCACATAAGTTTATTATCACAGTAGTTTGAGCACATTTCCAAATTTAAGAAAATGCTGTATTTTGAAACAAATTGAGAAAAACTGAGATGGAAACAAGAAGAATTGAAGAGTGACAGAGACAATACACTTTTTTAAAAAAATAAGGAAAGAATTATGGCCTCTTATTTATTTGTGTGAGCACCTGAATCCTCCAATAGAGCAAAAATATCTTTTGCAGACAGAAAAAATCCTTGACTTTATAAAAGCTATTGATGAATGCATCTAGTAAGAAATTCCTTATTAGAAGAACTTGTAAAAAGACCTTGAGTATAAATTTAAAGTTTGTAGCGTCTCTTTTAGTTCTACTAGTGTTATCCTTTTAGGCTAAGAAAAAAGTTAACTTGGCATACACATAAAGCAGATAGAATTTATCTTTGGCTGTCACAGGGAACTTTTCCAAATTATTTTCTGAAAAGGATCCCTGACTGGCATTCAAGATAGCCTGCTGGTGTCATTTGCCAGTTTGGAGCTTCTCTCCACCCCCAGATCTGTGTTTTGTCATTTGACAATCCCATGAAGGTTGTGATATTGAGTAATAATGGTAACACAGGTCAAGAAGATACTGTAGTCTCCTGCTTCATGAAAGGATATTCCACATGGGGGAAGCATTAAAAAAAAAAAAAAGCAGCAAGGGCAAGCCAAAACATTAATCTTCCCATTTCAACATTGTGCACATTTGAAAACAGTTTGTATCTAGTCATTACCTCTATTCCATTTCCACAGTGGAAATTATCACTGGGATCTAAGTCAAATTACCATGATTTACTGACGAGGTGACAGGGCATTTGTAGAGATTAGCAAGCAGGAAGTTTATATAGGTTTATATAGTAAGTTTCATATAGAATAACATTAGTTACTATAGCATAATATGGAAATAACTAGATCCTTAAACTAAAGGGCTTATATACGTGATTAATATATTAATCGTCCTATCCTTAAACAAGTTATCTTCCCCTAGCATTTAAACAAGCCCATCTGTCACAAGGTGTACAGATTTAGTCACTTGAATACCTATAGAGCGTAGGATGCATTGACATGAGGGTTGTAGCCTCCAGAGAACTGCAGCGGTCACTCCAACAGGCCCAAACAGTTTTTAGCGGGGAACACGGCAAAGTCATTGCATTGTCTGAACACTGGGTAATCACAGTCACTGAACTCACACGGATCTGTTCTCCACTGCTTGAGCACCTCGTCCCTTTCATCCCACTCAGGGCGAGATACCCGGCAGGTTTCACACTCAGCCTGCTCGAAGCAGCAGGATTTTGCAGCCCCTCAAGC
>NW_010297401.1:16635-19419 GCF_000700745.2 Antrostomus carolinensis | reverse complement strand
CTTCTGGTGTGTCAGCCACTTCTCTCAGCTTCGTGTCATTGGTTTACTAGAGGTCCTTCTGATTTCTTGGAGAGTTGTTTTAATATCTTGAATTAAGGTTTTCTCGCTGCTTGTTTCTAGAGTCAAACTATCCTTTTCACATGGCTTTATTTCTTTTTCCTTAATGAAATTGTTCCCTTTTTCCTTTCCCCTCAGGTTTTAGACTTGTGCCTTCAGTGCCAATGGACGGGAGACTCTTGTTTCCTTACCATGCTGTGAACTGTGGCTTACAACATCCCCTGCCATCCCAGATTCTCTGTTCTGATATATGTGTCAGTTGCATTGAAGCTTTAAAGGCAGAGGGAGGAGAGACTAAAGTGGATTTATGATTTATTTGCTTATTCATGATGTAAGGGAGTTTGTGGTTTTTTGATTCCTTTTTGCATTAAAGATTAAGGTCCCCTTTGAAAACCTGGACCAAAAAATAATTTACAAGCGAAGCTCCAACTGGCAAAGTGATTCTTTTTCAGACCATGAAACTGCTGTGTGTACTGCTTAATTTTCACTGCTTGTTCACCCAAGCTTATCTGGAAGCAGCACATGTGTGCCTGGGAGCAAGAAGAGCGGGGCTGCCCCAGGAGGGAGCTGGCTGCTGAGGAGACCCCGGTGCCCTCGCAGGGCAGGGTGCCATCCCCCACATCCAAACAGGGCTGGGGTGACAAGAGGACCTGCTGATGGTCCTCAGAGTGGTCAGTGGTCACCAGAGGAGGAAAGGTGACAAGGAGCTCTGTCCCCTGGACAGCGGGCAAAGGTCCTGAGTGAGGGTAGTCAGAGCACCACAGCCTGCCTGTGCACTCAGGGCCCCTACAGTTTGGATGAGGGAGGTTCTTCCAGTAAGACAACAGCTAATGTGTTTGGTTTTGAAAGTGTACCTCCTGCATTCCACCAAGGTGAATTTAATGCTATTTAATTGCACTGTTGTTGTAACTCCTCTGTATTTCAGTGGTGAGGCTTGGGACGTGATGGAGTGAGTGCAGCTTTGTCCTGGCAGCCCAGGTTGGTACGTGCCTTTTGTCAGGCAGTGGTCCTTTTTCACGCCAGCACTTCAATTTTAGCTTATTGTGGAAATGATTTATCGCCAGAGCCAGCCAAAGGAGGCAACTGTGACAAATGCATATAAATACTCTGAAAACAATCTTTCTGGAACAGATAAAGCAAACAAGATGAGGAAAGCAGAGGATTCCCTGGATCCCTCTTTGGCTGACCCTGTCCAATGGGTGGGATGAAGATAACTCTGCCACAGGAGGCATTGCACAGAGTCATTAACATCTGCTGTGGGCTGAGTACATCTCCTGGGTTTTGGTAATGTTTGTAACTAATTCCAGACCTTTTCTTTCATTTAGCTTTTCTGCTCTGAAGAATGATAAGTATTTAGGCTATTTACAATACTTCTAATTCCATTTCTCTGCCCCTTCCTTAAGTCAAAAATAATATTTAATGTATCTTCAAGCCAGTTCAGTAACTGGTATAGCACAGGTTGTAACATAGCAGTAGAACAGCTCGCTGAACATAGCGAGCCTGTTTCTGCGGTATAAGGACGTGGGGTTGGCTTCGCTAGACAGATAGCACAGGCTGCTGTCCTCCAGAGCTAAGCTGCAGGAGCTTTCCAGGGGCTGGGACAGCAGAGCCTGAACCTATGGCCGAGTTTCTGGATACTGTAAAAGCCCTAGGTTTCCTTGCCCATGAGAGGGAAAGGGAAGCAGCCCTAGCAAGGAAGATTTTGTAGCAAGGTCATAATAACCGTAGGATTTTAAAAAAATAAGTCCACAGGGGAATGTATTGCAAAAAAAAAAGTACCTCTGATTTTATTGCTTAAAGTTACTGGACATCAACTTGATGAAGAATTAAACGTGTTCTTTTTAGTGAGTTTGAAATACCACAAACTTAAAGTGACAACATGCAATAGGATATTGCCTGTCTCCTTCCAGCATGTTCTGCCCTTCTGCACATTCTAGCAACCAGAGCCCCTCCAAGGGCTGTCCTTTCCTCTTGACAAGTAGTCTTTTCTTGGGAGAAACCTAGCAGAAACAGGATTACCCACGCCTAAATAGGTCCTATTGGGGGTGGATCTCAGTGTTAATAAATCCCCTTGCCAAGTAGGGGAATTCTGGCAGTATGTGTTCAGGTGTCTGAACTTGTTTAAGCTCACAGTAGGTTAGCCTCCGAACTGGATCAGGGAGTAGTAGAGCTGTTTGTGCTAAAGTCCAAATCAACATGTAAAACTGCTGCCTTGTGTTACGGAGAGCATTAGGCTCTGTAGTCTCTCCACAACTAAGGTTTCAGCAGTTCAGAGATTTATTTTCAGACAAATAATAAACATTATCTGACCTTCTAGTAAAAACCTGTATTTGAACTCCTTGAATGTGACTATTTTCAACATGAATATGAATTTGTAATTTAGTAGCTTTAATATTTTTTTTTAATTTTTTTTTTCAGGTGGGAACATAAAGGACAATGTAGGAACAGAGAAACCGGGGACTGAGTTCATATGAATTACCTTTGTCTCTGTGAGCTTTACCCACAGCTAAACTGAAGTACAGAAAAGGAGCACAGCAATAACAGTTAAGCAAAGTTTATGCCATCTCACCTACCAGTGAAGGCTCACAAATGTGGGACTTGATCAACAGAAAAAGTTGATCATTCACAACTTTTTACTGATTTCCCAGGGTCAACAAGGGATATTCCTGAGACCATTCTACTGGAATAAGCCAATGAATTGCTTCTTATTCAAACAAAGAAGGATTG
>NW_010297401.1:8145-16500 GCF_000700745.2 Antrostomus carolinensis | reverse complement strand
GGGAAAACCCTTAGAGAGGCACAATTTTAATTTTTTTGTAGCAGCGCACTAGGAAATAGCAGAACTGTCTTCATAGTGATGTTGGATTCTATCATCATTTAAAGGAACTTGCAGGCTCTACACCCTGCCAATACATGTGATGATAGTTCTATATATACATTTTTAAACAAACCATATTTTTCCATTCCAAATGCTGCCCGGAATGGGATGCCTTCAAGGAAACAATGTGTGAGTCATCCTCAAGAGACGTGCAGCTGAGGCACCTCCTTTGGAACAAAGTCATGTATATCCAGCTAAAATATCCAATTATACACAGTATTATGTTACTCACATAATTGCCCAATGACCTTAGAAGCAAGCTGGGTTTTTTATGACAGTAAGAATTAATGCCGAGTTGTTGGTGTTAAAAGTTAGAATAATATCACATGAAGATTAAAATGCCATTTCAGCAATAATTTGTTCTGGATTACATTAAGAAAAGTATGAGCCTGTGATCATTTAAGACTTGTAAAACTTTTACTGCTCATTAAATACCTGTTTGAATAGCTAAATGTAAAAGATACTTTCTGAGAGTTAATTCTCATGGGAACCTCAGGGTGGATGGAGAACTCACTGGATTTTGGTGGGTCAGATAGCAGCACTCACAAACTTGCGTGGATTGGTTTTTTCTGTGTACCTTCCTCTATAATGAAAATACTATTATAGAATAAATTTTCAGAAATTTCCAGACACATATGGGCTTAATGATGGCTTTTTTTCTCAAGCCCTTGGCTCAAGTTTTTTGTTCTCACACTCTGAGAGGTATGGGAGAACTAAAGCAAGGAGAGAAAGGTTTGAGAAATGGTAAGTATGTGTTAGAGCCTGCTTGTTGCAGGTGCAGGATTGTCCTGGTTTTTGCTAGGATAGAGTTAATTTTCTTCTTAGTAGCTAGAAAGCACTGTGTTTTGGCTTCAGTTTGGCTAAGTTAAACTGTCACAGGGATTGAGGGTCCCACGAATTTTGAACAATGGTACGGCTTATTTAGGAGGAGCAAAATAATTTTGCATGACCTGATGCATGAAATTCAGGGAGTATGGAACCCATATGTCCAGCCAGCAGGCCCCCTGCTCGGCTGTAATATTTTCCTGTTATTGCTGCTGTTCCATCCTACTACTAGAACAGTAGTCCTGTTACTCTCTCCATTCCTGGGATAGTATGCATGTGCCATATGGAACTAGCACAAAAGTAAATGATAAGCTGAACTTCACCCACTCTCCAGGGAACTGACAGGACACAGGGTGAATAATAAGGGCTGCGGAAGGGAACCCAGAAAACACTGGTTAGTTAGCAAAGTAAAGGGACTACACAGAAAAGCTCCATCATTTTGAGATTTACTTGAAGAAAATAAAATACCTAGCCCCTCTAACTCTGCTCTCTCCATTCACCCACCAGGCTGAGTTTCTTGGAGGTTTTTTAGAGCACAGAAGCGGGAGTCTTTGAGAGCCTGGGAGCAACCTGGACTCTGAACAGCTGCTGAAGGAGTGGTGATCCTTGCTGTTAGTAACACATGTGCTACTGTAAGTAACTAGCTTTGAGGAATCATCTTGGAATAACACTGATGTATTTGTCATGTTCATTTGACTGCATATTTGTTTTGTGGGTAGGAAGAAGATGGTTTTGAAAGAAACAATTAATGATCATTAAAGGAATCTGTTCTGCAGCCAATTCTAACTGCTTTCTGGAGCAGATCATGAGGGTTGCTGGACTGCCATCTTTCACCGAGTCCTCCAGTGACAATGGTATCTCCCCATTTCCCTACCTGTAATATTTTATTCCTTTCCTTTTTAGTATTCTTTCTCTTGCATCCTCTTGGAGCTCTCAATTGCCCCCATTCAACAATTCTACCTCTGTAATTTTCTCTTCCTTTATTTTGCCTGGACTTTCTCACAGGTTTTGGTCACAAACTAGCAATACTTTCAGAAGTGTGAACCAAGGTTATGCAGCAAGGCTGTATCAGATCAGATCCTTGGCACAGACAGCTGAACCCCTGTGGGGGTGACAGAGGAGGTGACTGAGAGGGGGTTGAAAGATGGAATAGATAGGAAGTTACAAGATGCAGTAAATCCAAGCCCAGATGGTGCTAAGTGAGTACATGTTGCAGGGATGGCCGTTTTCAATAGTGTATTGTATTATCCCTTTAGAAAATAATAAAAAATTCAAATAAATTAATAAAAGTCTTTATGAGTATATAAAGCTCAGACATTGCCTGTTACACACTGACCTATGATATCTCACTTCTTCAGTCGTGTCAATGTGTTGATAGCTCTCCAATAATACACATGCAACAGGGATATAATAGAAGCTTTACTGGTTTCCACTGGGCAGTGAGCAGGGCTACGACACAATCACTGACCCACTTTTATCTGAAACAAACAACCCTTCTCTTTCCCCCCCTGCAAACAATAAGGTTGTTAGATCCAAGGCCAAATGGATCATGTTGTTTTGAACAGCTGCAAATCCACTGACGTCAGTAGAGCTGTAACCACTTAGTAAAACAGCGAGTCCAGCCCATGGTGGTTTTTCAGAGGAATTTCAGTGGAACAATTGCATTCTATCTGTCTAAAATTCTCCTGAGTTTTTCTTTAGATGGGTATGTTTTTCCCTGTCCTGTGTAGTGCTGAAGGGTGCTGACAGGCAGCTGCTCGTGCCATGTAAGTGATTCTTACAGCTCTCTACCTTACAAAGCAGATTAGAGTCTGGCTGGATGAACTAGCTACATCATGGAAATGTATGAGATTTTAAAAGGAGAAATAAAGCTTTGTATCTCAAGG
This sequence comes from Antrostomus carolinensis, assembly GCF_000700745.2. Taxonomy (NCBI): domain Eukaryota; kingdom Metazoa; phylum Chordata; class Aves; order Caprimulgiformes; family Caprimulgidae; genus Antrostomus; species Antrostomus carolinensis. The sequence continues at coordinate 13,690 of NW_010297401.1, read as the reverse complement.
GCCCAATAAACATGATGTCCCACAGTGCAGGAACTATGAAGCATACTAGAGAGGTTCAGGCCCTACATCGCCAGCAAGAAGCATTACTATAATGTTCAAAGGGCTGCTTAAAATAGCCTTAATCTTACAAGTGCAGTCTACTCTGGCTTGATCTTTCCAAGTGTCTAAAAACATTAGTCCCATTGACATAGACCTTGAGTTACACAGATCTAAGTGAAGCAGGGAACCAGCACTGCAGAATTTCAAGCTTAAGCAGTCACTGCTGATTGCAAAGACTTGGTTTTTTCTGTTCTCCTGAGAAGAAGGGAAACTCTAAATGGGAATGGAGAAAGTGCTGGAAGGGCATAATGATCTCCAGTGGCTTCAGCACCAGCTTCTAGACCAACGCTGGTGTGCCTGAAGTACGATGGAGCAAGTTGTTTGACCTTTGGCACAAGAAATTACTTCTGATACACTATATCTACATTAGGTTAGATTGTGCTGATTCTATTCCCTGATCAGGGCAGCTGCATGGGAGCTGCGCTGCAGTTCTTCCCATTGAAGCTTTGTCTGTCTCAGGAGTTTGCATTCTCTGTGTTGAAAAGGTAGATAAGTAAACAGGATATTTAAGGGGAAAAAAAAATGTATTGCTTCTTTTAATTTAGTCAAAACAAGTTTCTGTACGGACATTTGTATAAGTAAGAAATTCTGATATTGTAAGAATGTTCACAGTTCTAATCTTCATTCAAGTTATACAATGATGTATTTACAGATTGCCAAGGTGGACTTTCTAAGGCTGACATGAGCATAATACAGCATCAGCAATCAAGGTCTATTGATGATTTTCTTTGTGCAGAGTCACGTCTGGACTGATCTTTGATCCAAGCAGTGTGAATGACAATGGTTTGGGATGCTTACAATGGGTAACCGACAAAAATGAGGAGATGTAATAAAATTCTTAGCACTGAGATGCAACAATTTGATGAAAGATACATGTCTGAATCATGGAGGGAAAACACTTTATGTACAGGATGAATTCTGAGTGTCCCATCTTCGTCTTGCTTAGCCTGAGGCTGTGGGAAGAGCAAACAGAGAATGTGTAGTTGTTCCCACACGTGAACAGACAAGTGAAGTGCTGAGGCCTGAGCAGTAGGGCTCAGACCAAAGCTGGCCTCTAGATGAATCCCACAACCCAACCTTATACAATCAGCTCATTAGCGAAATATGCATGCTTGTTAGTGAAATACGCATGCTTGTTAGTGGGATATGAAATATAGATGAAATGTTATGAGAATATATTTATCTTGTTCCCTGACAAGGTACATTTTCAAGGCTGAGAAACCAGGTGTCCAGCCTTGTTTAGGAGGATGTGTTCACAGCTGGGAAAATAAAGGAACTCCCCTGGCTCCTCCCCGGGCCCTGTCCAGCCCTTGGTTGGAGCTCCCAGGGAGAATGATATATTGACGAGGCCGTGAGATCAGGCGTCCAGCCTTGTCTGAAAGTAGGTGGTCAAAATTGGGTAGATAAAGAAATTCCTTGGTTCCTCCTTGGGCCCTGGCCAGGCTCCGGGGAGAAGCCAAAAGCAGGAAGCGACCAAAATAGTAGCTTCCCAGACGTGTCTCGGATACTGGCCAGGTCTGAGATGCGCCTGAGCAAAGTGAAGCCAACCTGGCTGACGTTACTGTACTTTCTTTTTACGTAATTTGTTTGTTAAAGTGTATAAAAGCAGGACCCTCTCACAGTGAAGGTGGAGACCTCACCTATGAGTGGATGCACTGCATAGGACTTCCCAATTGCCGGGAAAGGTTGTCCAGATCCTTCACTGTGATGGGGCTCCCCAGCTGATGTACAGGTCTGGATGATGATAAGTATTTGGGCAATTGGTGATGTGTCTTTCTTAATCACTATGCCGCTTTCTCTTGAGTAGTAATGATTAGGTGCATTACCCTGTTTATGTTTGTACCCTGATTAGGCCTTTCTTTTTCCACTTTATTCTAAAGTAAAATGTTTGTTTTTATTTTCAAGTTGGTTCCTGTGTCCTTTTTGCTAACCCCGTCAATTAACAAAACAACAAGCCTACATTGAAAGATAATGAGTGAAACTAGCAGGATTCAGGGACATCACATGCAGTCTCCAAGGAGAAACAAACTTCAGTCTGAGGCCTTGAAGATCAAAAGGAGTCAAAACACTCATAAACCTTTCAAAAAGACACAGGAGAGGAAGATCACCTTTCAGAAGCTCCCTGTAGAGGCAAACTGACAGTGATAGAAGGAGAGAAATTGTGAAGGGAATTTAAATACAGCCAGCCTTCCTAGACCAGGAGGGTGGCAAGCCTAACAGCTGTACGTGTGGACAGTTACACAGTTTTAGAGATATCTTTATCTTTCATATGGAAGTAACAGATAATAGGGTGTAAGCTGGCTGTTCATTACCTCTGTCGTTGATAACCAGAAGTATAGTTATGTATGAAGAAAACATAAGAAAACTAGAGAAAACAGAAGTATAGTTATGTGTGAAGGACTAGGAGAGTCATAATTAATAGTCTGGAAAGTGCAGAGAGGACCCCAGCAGAAAGCAGAAGCATCATGATATTTCATCACATACACACAAAAGGGTGATAGTTAGAGGCTTGGGATGTGGGGAAAAAGCTGCTCAGACTGAGGTCAGAGGTATTTTTCAAGTATAGCAATGCTAATAAGCAGCGTTCCCCCTTTTAAAAAAAATGGAGTATGTTCTTACCTTCATGTCTTCTTCCTGCTCGGTATCTGTGACTACCTCTTTCTGTCTCCTCCTTTTTGATACATATAATCCTCCTAAGGGTAGTATTTTATGTATGGGGGTGTTAAATTGTTGCATGTACCAGTAGTTCTTGTAGCTATTACTCCAGTTGTGTGGGGGATATCTTTCAAAGAAAAGGCACTAGTGTTTTCTAAAATTGTGATATAACTTAATTGTTGGCTAAGTGGAGTTGTTTGAAGAAGCCTTTTTGAAGCATCTTTTTTTCTTTTTTAATAGAGGTACATAATTTACTGGGGATGTGGTGATTTTCTTTCAGCCGGGTGACTAGTACCTTTCAGCATGTTTCTAAGCTGCCAAGTGTTGACAGTCTGCCAACCCTAGTACCTCGGGCAGTAGATGGCTGCTTTTAGCAGCAGTCATCTGCTGCCAAATCGCTTTGCCAATGCCCTTCTGATTTCTAGACAGCTTGAAATCCAGGACAGGCATGCTCACAAAGTTTGACAAAGGTCACATCAGGCTTCCTACCCGTTCCTAGACCATGCAACAGCTCAGCACGTGTTGTACATCGTGCTCTTCCTTGTTGGCCTCCCAGCCATGGACATTGCTTCCTTCCAGTTTGTCCTGCATCATCTCCCATTGCTGTCAGTAGCAAGAGCTATTTTTGCAGTTTGAATCCTTCAGTGTATCTTTGCCCATTGCCATGTTTAAGATCTAGGGCTTTACTGTCAGAGCCCCCTGTGATACCCACACCAGTCTCATTTCCTCTCCTCTGGCTTTGCATCACATTTCTCTCACCACTAATGCCAACTCCAACAATTCCTTCATGTTATTCTTCTGTCCTCACCTCTCTCCATTATTCCAGTGAATTTTCTTCATGTGTAAAAGTTTCCTGACATTCTATATTGTGATTTTTCTGAAGAACTCATTATTTTACAACACACGCTCATCTGCATGCACTTGTTATTGTTTATCTTCCTACATGAGAAGGAAAGTGGGACTCCAGGAAGCAAACAACCTTCTTTTGTTAAATTAAAGCCTTTTTCTTTGTTATTCTTTTCCAGTGAGTCTGGGTTTGTGCACTGCTATGCTGCAAGTTTATTTGACCAGGACTGGTTTTGTTTGGTTTGGTTGTGTGGCAAAGTCTGGCCTGGTGTGTGCACTTCTTTCCTGGGAAATTCTTCTATAAACTTACTCAGTAGTAACAGCCAGAATCCACATGCGCCATCTCCATCCCAGACACAGACTGAGCCTGCAGATATCACCTGCTAGCACACAGCATTTGCCACACATCATTATTCTCTGCTCCTCTCTATTGAAAAGGAACAGAATAGAGTGAATAAGAGGACAGTAGATAGACTTGGCATATGCCATCCCTCGGGCTGGGAGGAGGCTGCCAAGGTGTGGCCATAGTCTAGCGGTGATGAATGGGCTTAAAGGAAAACGAGTGTACTTCCCTGCAAAAATTTATTTTGAGAAAACATCTCAAATGGTTGGTGACTCCAGTTTCATTTAAGCAAATTGCAGAAACTGATTTCCAACAAAAGAAGTTAGATGTGATGTTTCAGAAAACATATTTATTCTCAATTCTTCTTTTCAGTTATTGTGAGGATCTATCTGCATTTGCAAATATGAAGTGAAAACGTAGCAAGAATATACACTATTTTTTCATGCAAACATATGGTATTTTTATTGTGAAGAAAATTAAAAACCTCACATGTAAACCACTGCATTTATTTTATTTTCAATTTATACTGTTTTGCATAACTCATTTCTAATATCTCATTTGTTTTACCAAACTTATGTTTCAGATTTGCTTATCTTTGGAGTGCCACAATAATACATATTCTTCTAAAGTTAATGCTTATTTGTATCTTTCAAGAGATATTTAACAAGTTTATTTCATTTTCATGTAACAATTTAAAATTATCTGGCTGGGCCATTTTTATTTATACATCCTAGATGAGGTTTGCATCCTTTCTTCTAATCCTTTTTTATCATGTGTTTCTTGAGTTGCAATTTAAAATATCTAGAACACTAACATTGCCGTGTTGCTTTCCTCATATTTCAATGCTGTAGTACAGGGGTCCTCAAACTTTTTAAACAGGGGGCTGGTTCACTGTCCCTCAGACACTGTCAGGGGCCGGACTATAGTTTGGAAAAAAATGAACGAATTCCTATGCACACTGCACATATTTTATTTGTAGTAGTGCACAAAGACCAGGAAAAAGAATGCGATATTTAAAATGAAGAACAACTGTAATCAACAAAAACAAATAATATTTGAATGTGAACTATGGGCCTGCTTTTGGCCAATGAGATGGTCAATGTCAGGTTCCATATTTGTCACTGCCAGTCGTAGCAAGTGATGCCAGTGTCCATCAGTCAGTCTGGGTCTGATTGGAGATTTCAGATGTTTCATTCGGGAAAACGTCTGCTCACAGACATAGGTGCTGCCAAAGACGGCTGCAATTTTGAGTGCATGGTTCCTGAGATGATGATATGTCTCTGAGGGGAGAGATGCATAGAAATTAGTAAGGCTGCTTGATGTGAATGCATCTTTCAGCGAGTCACAAGTCTGTAGTTCGGCCGATTCCATTTGGTAAGTCGGATCAACAGTTTCAATGTCAACAGAAAATGGGTTCCGGAAAAGCTGTGTGTCCTGTTCATGGAGACGAAGCTCTTCAAATCTAATTTGAAACTCCTTTTGCAGCATTTCTAGTACATCCAAGCATGTTTTGTTTGGGAATGCAACTGCTGTTTTTTTCTGCAGACAGGTTTTGAGTTGTGGGGAGATGGCAGAAGTTTTCCTCCTTTACTTGGTTAATGA
>NW_010297401.1:0-7937 GCF_000700745.2 Antrostomus carolinensis | reverse complement strand
GCCCGCGGGCCGTAGTTTGAGGACCCCTGCAGTAGTAGTTCAGCGTGTGAATTTGCACCAACCCTGCCGGTGTTAGAAGCATTAACACTTGGACAGAGAAAGCTATGTTCAACCCTGTCCCCTCCAGTAGATGTCATCGTGACAATGGAGAATATTGCTGGTGATACTGGTGATGAGACCTCCTGTGCCAAGGCAGAAAAAAAGCTTTGCTGTAATAGACTTTGTTTCTGTCAAAACAAGGTAGTTCTCTCAATACTTAACGTTTAAAGAGGGCTTTTCATTTCTATAATGCTTTGAAAAACATGGTGACTATTGAAACAGTCACCAGTCAGGTCACACAGGGCTGTGGTCCATGGCAGTGGTGTCTACATGCTCTGAAGGTGGCCATATATATAGCTATGTATGGGCAGACATGCATGTGTAATACTCAGTTTGTCAACTGCTCTTTTTTTTTTTCCCCCCAACTATACAGTTTAATTTGTATGACACCCCTTGCTCAAAGCCATCATATCCTTTCTGTTATACTTCCCTCCTCACTCCAATCCTCTTTAGAAGTAATTTCTCTAAAGGAAACCCCAAATCTTCCTACTTTATTTTTACCAAGAATGAATCTGTGCACACCCGTCAGCACCTGAGCTGCTGGACATACAGTCAGTTTTGAGGTTCATAGCCACCTGAGTGAGCGATGGTTACTTACTGGTGAGTAAATCCACAACTCTGTATTATTACTGGGTATAATTTTAATCTCTCAGAGAGCCCAGAAAAGACAAGAGACAAGTCAGTCACTGGCAGTTTTACATGCACAAGGGCTGCAAGGCTGCAACATACACATCTACAAAAGAATTGGAAAGACACGCTGAAAATATGTTTAGCTATTGTTAAATAGCTAATGTGAGTTTCTCAGGCAAGATCATGGTGTTCTGGCTTAGAAAAAAAAAAAAAATCAGGGACCTTTTCCCACCTTGGAAGTCCCAACAGTTTTGATTGATATGTGATATATATCTAGTGTGTGTTGTCCCTTTTTAATTTGAGCCAGTGCTATGCCTGTGTTCTTTGTGACAGATAGTTAATATGTGAGATGGCATCAGATAAAGTAAAGCACAAGCTGAGCCAAGTGAAGCAAGAAAGCTGCTGAGCTGAAATGTGACTTTCTGAAAATCAACAGGGTGCATCTATATCAAATAATAAGTCCATAATTGGAATGTTCTCTTTTGTCTAGATAATAGCCCTATGGATAATAAGGTTTTCTTCTTTAAAATGTCAGGCTTTGGGGAAGTAGAGAGCAGGAAAGCAGAGCACTAATGGTTTAACTTAAGAGTCTGCTTTTCCTCTTTAATCCAGTCTTTGAGACTGAAGCGAGTCTCTGTGATCGACTTTATAAATTATATGGAAAATGGCCAAATGATTAGACCAAATTTGTGACCTCCTATGCTAAGAGGAAAGCAAGTCTTATTGGCAAGTTTTTTTTGTTGTTCACATTCTTAAAAAAAAGTTGTCTGGAATTTTGTCCTTGACCAAGTGGAAAGGCTCTCTGCTGGCAGGGAAACAAAATATTTAATCAAAACAAAGCAGCTGATGCTCTTGACAGAGCAAGAGCAGACATCTGTCTGGCTGTTCTGAGTAAATACAACCATCTCAGATAAAATATCAGAAAAGCCCCATAAAATTCTATTAAAATAAATGGGGTAATGAGAGGGGTGCAAAGAAGGCATTTGTTTATAGTTATCATCTCATTTGGGCACTGTTGAAATTGTATAGAACTGGGCAAAAAAACCCATGTCGTTATCCTCAGGAAATTTAGGGTGGTTTATTATCAAAGTTAATAACGAAAACAAACTGTAAAAAACCCCACAGTAACATTTTAAGAACTGTGAAGATATAACTATGAACTATAAAAGCAAGAGACAAACTTAGCTGTAATCTAACAGAAAAGGTAACAAAGGCAAATACCTACCTCATGTTTGCTCTAGATTTTGCTTCAAGTTTGTGAGTTTTTTTGTTACATATATATTCTCATTTAAGAATACTTATGTTGCCATTAACAGTGTTCCCATACTTATTCTAAAAGCATTTAATAACATTGTAATTTAGCACTATGACTTTCACTTAAGTCTTGAAAGAGTCAGTCTGTACCCATTACTTTGAGAGGAGAGAGTAAGCACAGTTGATAAAAGCCCATAAGACCAGAAGATTATCATGAGGAGATAGCATTCTGTATCTGTCTTAAAGCGGGGTCAAATATACCTAAACTGTTCTTAAAAAATGGACCTGATGGTAATTCCACATTTTCTTCCAGTGATCTGCTCCAGTTGCAGTGCTATCTGTACAGTTAGAGCAGGAGTTCCTAATGCCTACCTTCTGTCTCCCTGGCAGCTAAGCCCTGTAATTTGTCACCCTGTCTGCTTCCAAATAACCACTGTCCTCTCTCTGCATTATGAAACTTAGTAATGCAGCTGAAGCCTTGACTTTCCCTGGGGCAATTGCTTGAAATGTGTCGTCTTCAGACCAGTCAGTGCTAGTTCTTGTAGCCTGGAAGAGCTACAGCTGGGAGTAGGATGGAGCCATGGTAGTTGAATTGGGTCAGACCAAAAAGACATTGCTGTACAGATGCACTGATGCTGCTTTTCAGGGCAGCTTCCACTGGTTCTGTGTGGAGCCAACCATGGTACATGTGCTAAGGGCTTGCTAACACAGGCTGGGTGTTAGGACATCCAAGCAGGTCATCAGACTTCTCTGGGTGAGCAGAAGACGTGCACTTTGTAGACTTGGATCTAATGCCCTGAGTTTTGGGGCTAATGAGATTACATCAGAGGCTTCCATGATAAAAGTGTGTGCGTGTGCTTCTAGCTCTTGTGATTCAAAGGAAAAGCTGACAAGCATGGCCCAAGTAATGAAATGTCAGCTGGTAGTTCTGAGCCCAGCCTCACCCTCTTCCTCAGCTAACCGCATGCCGAGGGAGGAAGTGGTGATCACAGCTGGACCAGCCTGGTACACACCGAGCACAACCCGGGTGCTGAGCGGCTCTGCCTGGGCCTGGCCACTGCCCCAGGGGGACGGGCTTCTCGTGGGGGAGCCCCGGGGTCCCTTGGGAGGGAGGGTGGGACATGGGTTGGTTTGCTCACTGGGAGACAACTCATGACTCTGAGTATCTCCTGAAAAGAATATGCAGCTCTTGGGCTGGTCAGGGTGCCTGACAGCCCTTGTAAACCGGACTGTTCATTTCCTGTAGTCCAGATGCAAGATAACAAATGCACACACTCAAAATATTGTCAACGTGCCCGGGCACACATGGGCTGGGAGAGGAATTTTCTGTAGGAATAATAATTAGTGAGCACCTGAAGAACTGTGAAAATGTAAAAATCCTTGGATTGCCTTGCATTATTTTTTCCTCATCTTTTTCCCTTTTACTTTTGGAGCAGCCCCACCAGCCCTCCCTGCTCCTTGTTTATGCAGCGAGGATGAGCCCCCAGTCAAGCACCACAAACAGTTGTGGTTAGGAAGATGAAATCCAGCTCAGCTGTGATAATTAAAATAGCTGTGATACTTTAATTGAGCTGCTAATACCAATGGAGGGATGTTGCATAAGAGGCCTGGTGGTGAACAGCATTTCCCTTGGTACTTTACTGAGCAGAGAGGACTGTAGTGCTGCAGGACTCATAGGAGGTGCTGTGCTGGATCCTTGTCACCTTCTTCCAGCTTTCCCCTCCTAAACACAGCCCTCCCTGAGAGCTCTCATTCCTGTCATGATGCTGTGTGTTTGGTTGTACCTCTTAGGAGAGTAATCTCCACATAGTTCTCCTCTTCCCCTCCCTTACCTTGAAGGCTTGTTTACAGGATTCTGGACTTTGTGGGCTTTAATGTAATGCTTATGTTTTTCCTCTCAAACAATTATCTTGTGAACTGCTGTGCTTACAGACCCACGTATTTGCTTTTAACCTCTGCTTTTGAAGTGTGAAGAAAAAGAAATGTATTTCCTACCTCTCCTGCAGTAAGGATAGTTTATGCATTATTTATGTTTATTATTATTTGGTCCCTATGTTTTTTAAACTTTAACTTACATTAGTGGTGCAGTAAGAAAAAGCTTTTTCTGTTATCAAATCATCATAGTAGCTTCTCCTTAAAATTTAATCAAAAACATGAGCTATAGTATTTTATTTTCTAGCCTTATAAACATAATCCCTTAGTGCAAAATACTGACACAAAATGTGTTTAGAGAACTGGCCTTCAACAGCTGGTCAAATGTGGTTTTAAATTTGAGTTATGTGAATTTAAACTCTTGGAAAGCCTTTCAAAAGTAGAATAAATTAAATATTTTGGTTTTAATTCTACTGTAGTGTTTTTGTAATAAGTATTTCTCTACAATATTAGCAAATCAAGGCATAATAGCATTATGCTTGTGTGTATGTTTTGCCGAGAAAAACTAAGACAGGAAACTTAAGGAGAACTCCAGATTGCCAGGAGAACTCCAGGACAGTAAAAAACATAAGATAAAAGCTATCTTTATTTACAATTAATAAAACTTACCATAAATTATGAAGTAAAGGATTTTTTTTTTGTAGTTCTATACCAATGTATGGCTTTTTAAATCTGAAGTTCTATTAAAAGGACTTTATTCAATCAGTTGACTAATAAAATGTTTATAGAGGCTTTTTTTTCCTTGAACATTTTCCTTTAAAGGGTTTTGTGATAATAAAGGAAGTCTGAGACTGTGAGATCTTCAGTGTTTCAGGGTCAAACAGATGTTAGTGATTTTTTCACTTTCCTGGAAGATCTGGTTAGGAGGTTTCCTCTAGAGGAATTTTCTGGCAAAACATGGATTTGATAAAATGTAACTTTTTGTAAGAAGAGATCAGTTTCATTTATGTTTTCAAGAGAAAGCTATCAAAATATTTTCTTTGTGGTTGAAACTAGAATGTTAAGAGGAAATCCGTAAGTCAAAACTAAACATCTGACACTGTCAAAATACTTTGTCAGTTGCTTCAGCGCTCCCAAAATAAAAATTGCAGAGTTTGTGTTTTTGCAGAAAGTTTTGACTTCTTATTTCTATTTGAAAGGACATTTCAGAATATATGGGTTCTGTTCCTAGGCCAGTATGATTTTCTTCCTGTTTCCCCCCTCCCCCAGAGTTTTTATGTGCTTTGGCTACTGAAACTGTTTTCACAGGGGATGTCAGACCAGGAGTCTCCAGAGCCCTCTGCATTTGATACAAAGCTATTGGAACTCTGCTGCCTTGAACAATTCAACACTTGCTCTTATTGCCAGTTAGTGGAGTTATCGAAGGCTCTGTAGGAGAGCAATGTGAGTTATGGGCATCTTTGAAAATGTTAGGGGAATTTCTAATCAAGTCTACAGATCGCTGTTAATTCTGCAGTGAGTGTTACTCCATCCCAACTGAAGCAGAAAGGCTGCTCCACAATGGTGCTGCCGTCCATCGTGGAGCAGTATGTGCAGTTGTTACAGGCACCACCAGCCGGGCCTGGGCTGGCACTGGGGCAGAGGAACAAGAAAATATAACTTCTGGAATTCTGTCTCTCTGCCTAAGCAGTGCTTTTCCCGGTGTCTTATAGGCTACAGATTTGCTATGAGATCAGATGACTGGAAAGAACTGCTATTTTTTTCCAAATGACCAGATGTCCTGTCTTTTAAAAATGGATTATGTGCTGAATTGAGCTTTAAGAATATGGTCACATGACAGATGTTATATTTGTTAAGTATTTATTTATCAAGGATTTCTATTTTTAAAGAAGCTTACAACCCCATTATAGTTTGCAATCTAAATATAAGAATGAAAAGGCGCAGACCAAAAATAATGAACCAGGCAGAAGCTTCAAAGGTTCCAAATTATGTTCCTGAGTGATGAGAATATTTTGTGAAATCCAAAGGAAACTGCTTCCTGGAATACTGTTTCTGAAACAACACTGAGCAGCTCTGACTGCTGGGGAAGTGGAACAAAGTTCTGATTCGTTGCAGCCCTCCCTCTTGGAGGGCAGTCTGAAGTGGATTGCTAATGGCAAAAAACCTGCCATAAACACAAGACTAATAAAAGGCAGTAAATTACGTGCACATCTATGCACAGAACAGTAAAAATAAATAATATTGCATTTGGTTTTGTGCATTTGGAATGTTTGAGGCTAATGTAGTAAGAACAACTGAAACACTAAAATAATCTAGGAGTTATTAAAATCTGTGGAAGTAATATAAGGTGAACTATTTTCTTTTGATAATGTGACCTGACATGGCAGAACTGTCAATGTATGTCATATGCTGCGTGTGAAGAATTTGCCTGTCTTTTGTTTGTGGATGATTCATTACTTTTACTAATCATTAGAGTCATAGCGCATCAATAACAGAATAACTAATGACAGTATGATCTCAGTATATCTCCTTGCAATTATCAGGGTCACTTAGTATGTCATCGATGTCACAAACCACATCAGTACTCGGTCTCCCTCCTGACACTGTACGTGTACTGGGTCTGAGGACGCGGGCTAACGAACTACTCCTGCACTGCTGTACCTTTGCTCCCATCACTTGTTCTTTGGTCCATGCTGGACCCAGAAATGCAGGACTGAGCAGTAAACAGCTCAGGGAAACTGAGATAAACTCAGACAAAGAGCTTAAAAAAACCCAAAGCCATTAAGTATTCTGGCTGTGATTCAGATGTATATTCTTTCTAAGGTAGAAATTTATCTCACTCATGAAGTTCCATTTGGTTGTTCCTAAGATTATGGTATTTAATTGTCTCTCTTCTTCTTAGTAAAATAATAAAGCTCTCTTACACCTTTGTTGGAACTAATATCATCTTTCTTTTCAGGAAAACAGACCTATTTTATCCAGTGTCATAGAAACTGATGCCAGAATGAATTTAGACCATAACACAGTAGGAGTATTCTAAAGACAAATGGCTTAGAAAGAAAGACATTTATATTCTAAAAGCTGTTTTTATGTGTAATAATTTGTATTATAGAAGATCCTTGAAAATAACATAAATTTTATTGTCAATATATTAAAATTATATACTAGATACCTACGGGAATGAATGGTAAAATAGCACAAGTCCAGATACAGCGCAGACAAAAAGAAACTGGTGTACATTCCCAGGGAATCTTGATGGCCAGGGAATCTTGAACAAATGCATTGAACCTGCCATTTTTTCGGGTTCAAGGCTCCAGGGAAGTCAATAAAGATTTTTATGAACACATTATGTACCTGGACAAAGTCACTTAAGACTGGTAAAGCATAGAAGAGCACGGCTTTTAAATTAGTATGGGACAACGCTTTGTGGCAGTAAGTGTTGATGGAGCTAATCCGGGCTCTGTCATTACATGGTATTTGACACTGACCAAATTACAACCTCCTCGCCTTGGTTTCATGACAAAGCAATTAGATTACTGATTATTTTAATCTTTATTAATCCTGAAGATTACAATAAGGATGTGCTTCTGAGGATTAAAAATTAATCCTCAAAGCATACTTGCAAATAAACTTGTCATAACAAAAAATGTAAACTGAACTGTAGTTAAAACAAAAGGTAGCTAATCATGCAGCATTCAGTTTTATTTCAGGTTCATTCTTCAGAGCAGTCCAAGGATGAAGTCAGTAGAGAAAAAAAACTGAAAAAAAAGACAAGAAAAGTACTTGTAATTGGAAAAGGCCTTAGACTGCTGCGGAATGAGACTTGCCCACAATTGCTGCACTTGGGGAGGGCTGATAAGAATCCAGGATCTCCATAATGATAAAGACACACCTGATAAACATTAAGAGGCATTCCGTTATGCAGCATTCTCATTAAGGTGCCTGGAAGCATCCCTTGCGGAGCTGTCAGCCAGCACCATCGTCTTTTTGTTAGGCTGGGGAAGTTAAAGCCTTTATTTTGCCTGACGGGCTCACCAGGCAGCCACCGCCAGCTCCGTTTCTCCTTCCAGGCGGCGGTGGCC
>NW_010297400.1:144952-161940 GCF_000700745.2 Antrostomus carolinensis | reverse complement strand
TATATTCTGAGGCTCTAAAAAAGGGTGGTTTTGGTCAACAGATCTTCACTCTGCAGATTGGCAGATCAACAAGCCAAGTAATGCTTGTTCACGTTTCATTTGGTTGAAGGTGCAGGTTCATTGTTTTTTACTGGTGCAGAAAGCAGGCAAGGTTTTGAGTTTTATTTTCCTGTAGCTAGAACTATTTACAGAAATTATTTATTTAAAGAGTTAATTAAATGAAGCTTCATCTTAGCAGTATCTCCTCCAGAGTCTCAAGATTACTTTTCTAAATTTTTCTTTTATTCTCCCAGTAGCTTTAGCAGTTGTAAAATTCTGATGTTGCATACTTCTCCTACGAGCATTGTAAGGGAGCAAAGCTCATCTCACCAGCAAAAATATAAAAGAACGTGGAAAAAAGGCAAGAGTCACAAGTGTACTGTGTTATTTAGGTGTGTGTGGTGTCCTCCTGTATCCTGCAGAAACACCTGTTATTTTTTCATTCAAACTCAGCTAAATGGTACTTCACTGAAATAATTCTTGAAGGAGCTTATACCAAACAGAATAGGACAATTTTAGTTAGTAAAATGTTGTCAATGGAAGATCGACTGTTTATCAGCCCTGGTATATATTGCTTTGTCTAACAGCTCGCCCCAGCAGGCTTACAATTGTGCTGTCTCTGAAGACCCTCCCAGCTGCAAGACCTGATTGACGGAATCTGTGGGCAGATGCACTTGCCAGACTCCAATAAAGATGGGGCCTTGGGAAAATCTAAGGCAATTATTGACGGGCAGCAATCCACTAATCAGACAATTTCAAAATTAATCCCACAGTCCCTTACTGTATTAGCTTTCCTCCTTGTTTGTATTTATACAGCAAATTCATGACTTCAGTGAATACTCTTCCTTCCAGCCCAATTATACCTCTCTAAGGGTATTAAATTAAAAACAGAAGAAATATTGAAAGTGGCTTGCAATTAGTTTCTTTAAAAGGTGGTATGGCATTTTCAGGCTGAGGTTCTTAATATGATGCTTGATAATAAAAGTAAACAGGATTTTTTTCATCATGCAAGCAAGGCAAGTATTCCTAATATGCCTTGTTATAAAATGGTCTATATATAATGAGAGAAAAAAGTTATTTGATTTTGGAGTTTAATTATATTTTCATAAAATTCTTCTAGAGTAACTGACAAATCCACAGTGTCTCCAAATAACATAAATAGATTTTGGTTAGTGCATTTTGATTTATCTTTCCCTTATTTTATTTTGATCACTTTATAATACATAAAGTTGCATTGCATTTGATGGTAACCTGCCTTTTAAATGAATACTGATCCAAACCCACAGCCCTATTCTAAGTACAAAGAAGAAAATTAGCTCTATCCCACCCAAAACCAGGATGGATAGTAAGAGCACTGTGCTCTTCTAGTGTTTCCCACATGTGGTAGGAAGCATACAATATTCTTTTTTGTTTATTACTGATCAGTTTGCTTTCATGTGTAGAGGAATGAAAAAAAAATTGGCCAATCTGCTTGGAAGTCAGTGGGTAAATTCAGTGTACACGTGGGTTGGGAGAGTACATGGTACAGTGCTAACTGTAAAAAGTGTAGAAAGTATTTCCTAGTTGAGAAATATGTGGGGAAGAGATTTGACCAGAGAGGCTTAGGCTCAAACACTTCCAGGGTGACTTCGGGTTCAGCCAATTTCTCTGTATCTCAGATTTCCATCCATACACCCCTTTGAATGGGTGCTCTGTAAAAAAAAAAAACAGAAACAAAAAAACCCCAAAACACCCCAAAACGTTATGTGAAAATTTTATTGGTTTTTATTAAAAGTACTTGTTAACTCTGATCTTTTTAGTAAATGTACATGGAGCTGGTGAAAATATAGTTACCTCATCTTTTACTTTGAACAGTGTCCATTTCAGGTGTTTGCAGTCAAAAGTTTGGATTGGTTCACAGGAATGGAGGACATATGAGACAAGATTTATACCCTAAGTAAACTGTTTTCTGATTACTTGAATGATTTCTCTGATTCTCTTTCCAGAGCTATGCAGTTGGTTGTCATGAAAAAGGACTAAGGTAACACACTTTTATGGTTGAGTACATTTACACAAGAAGACAAACCTTGGGAGACACAAGGTTAAAAGTTCCTGTGCCTCCTTTTTACCCCAGTATCTAACAATGTGCCTGCAACGATGCCAAGCTGACTTTCCTAGTGCAGGCAAAATCCAGAATGGAGCTACCAGTAGGCCTTGGTTTAGATTACTTATTGCAGATGCTGTTCACACAGCACAGTTCTTTGAATAAAATAAAACAAGAAAACCTATAAGAATCAGTACAACATAAGCCAAGGAGCCTTTCATCTTCATTATAAACTAATTAAGCTGTTGATTATCTAGAGATTAACACCTCCATGTGTAACAAAAGATGCATTCTGTGAGTAGGAAATTCTGCAAGGTAACAGCTCATGCAGTTCGGCATATTTCAATCTGCCTCAGGAGGACAGAGCATGAACAGCGGGAGACTAGCAAACAAAAAAGCTTATCCAGATTTCTGCCCACCCTCCCTTCATCAAGGCATTTGGAGGTTGTGGACCTAAACTGAACAATCTAGAAGACATCTTTTTAAAACTATCAATTAATCAAATAGTTTTCACATTCAATGATTAAAAAGTGCTTTAAAACTCACAGCGCTTGTTAAGAAAGTAGTACTTGATGAATTAAGGTCAGAGCTCAGTGATGCTGGCAGAATTTTGTCCTTTAGCAAGGGGCTGAGCTTGGAGGTTTCAGAGCCTGAAATCCTGTCATATAACTAAATAATATTTTAGGTAAACGAGGACAGCTCTTCAATCCATAACTGCCTAGAGAGATCCTTCTTAGATATGGGTACAGTTCAATTTCCTTTGCCACGCTGCAGTTTAGCCAGCCGATCATGTGGGCATTCCTTTGTCTTCATTTTATATATGCAGGTGGATTCAGAACACCGGCTTTACGTATGTCACCAGCTGGCTCCAGCTTTTGGCTACGGTTGACCCGGCTTAAGTTAGACCTGGTAACTAAAGAGTAAAAGTTGGCATTACCAAAGCCTGAAGTTATTTCTTGCCCTTTTGTGGTTGCTGGTTCTAAAGCAACAGCAATTAGATTTGTGTGGCACAATAAACAAAAATAGAAAGTGCGTTCATATGGATAATGTAAAGATTAAAGCTCTTGCACTCCCAGCTGCACACTGAGTAGCTCGCGTTTTTATATGCTTTTAAATAGGAGAGCTGCGTAACATGACCCTCTAGTTGAAAGGATGCAGAATTGCTATACTCCCATCTGGATTATTACATTCAATTTAGGCCACATGAACTCCTGTGCTGAAGGTGTACATCTAAGAAAATGGTTGTGAATTGAGCGTGACTTGCATAAAAGTGCAAGTTGCACCTATTCTCTCTTGAAAAGCATCTGCTTTCAGTTAAAATCACAGTTGGCTTGCTAACCAGCTATGGGGCCCCCATCTTCTTTTCTGTATCACCCTACATTCACATACTTAATATACTAGTAATTTTATTATGGAGCTGTGGTCAAGACTCTGTAGCTAAAGTTGCAACCAGGTTCTTTTATAAGCTCTGTTTTTTGTCTGCCCCACTAGAGCTTTCACTAGGAAAATTGACTTGAAAATTGGCAACATTCACTCTGCACTTCATATCCATATATTTACATTCTCAGGCATGTTTAATTGTCATGCTCCCTGCTTTACTACTCTTTCAACTTTAATGTTATTTATCAGGCTCCACTTAAAGTTAAACCTTTCTTGGTGTCTTTTAATTATAATAAAGCCCTAGGCAGCTGGGTTATTATGACCACTGCATATTACACAGTTCTTGGTCATGGCCCTCGGTTGCCTTGATATGGCTTATTCATGGAGTGGAAGATCTTTGGCTTTTTGTTGAATTTGTTTGAGTATGTTGAGGGTCCTAGTTTCAAACCTCTTCCTATCTCTGCAGTAAAAATAAGTGGTAATAAACATTCAAACCATTCATAGACATAACCTGGCTCCAGCTGAAGCTGATGGAAGGAATTTCCACCAATATCAACAGGAATGGAGTTCAACTGTGTCTCTGGTTTTGTAAATGACCATGGGTGCTAACACATCTTACTGTATAAGCTAAATCAGTGATGTTTTCCAAACATTGTTTTGTTATCATTGTAAAAATTGCAATCACCGTTTTTGGCAAGATACTGAACGCCTGCACACTTTAATGTAGGGAGTATGTGTGTAGCAGAGTTGATCACTTAGAATTGTCAAAATTTGTTTTAAAAATGATGCTGAATTTGAAGAAGTGTAATGCAAGTAGTTCCTTCTTTTCTTTTTTAATTTACTTTTCTCATGACTTTTTAAATGGAAAATCCAGCCTTGCTCATGGGAGCTAAGTAGTGGTAGAGGATTTGCAAGAAGCCGCTTGATTTTGACACCTTAATCTGTGTTCCAAAGTTAATTCAGATTAAAGCAAGGTGGCAAAGTCTCAATTTAAAATGCGGTAGCTGCTGTTATTCCATACGAGGAGGACGACATTTTTCCTACTCGGTCTGGTCCAGTTTCATATAATTTCCAAATAGTTATTCCTATGTATAGGAAAGCTGTCAAGAATCCTATATCCAAAATATGATGGATATTAACAGCATCCAGACCTCTAAATAATGGGCATTTTCACAATCAGCATCCTTGATGTATGATTCTTTATTTAAAATGAACCAGGATTTTCTAAGTCCTCTACATTTTTTTCAAAGTTTTACCTAGGTTCTATAAATACATAGGCTCTGCAGTCAAGAGAGGTTTAAAACTGGTGAAAGAGCTAAAATGCTCTGCAAGAAACAAGTCCTTTGATATTTTTCAAAAGATTTGGTGAAGGTCAAAAATTAAAAAACAGGAAAACAGAAGAAAGTCTGCTGCTAGAAGAGAGAGAACCTATTAAAAATAAGGCTAAGAGGGAAATGGTGAAGACCATAAGGGGAGACAAGTCTAAAAAGCATGGGCTATGGAATGGGAGACATTTTCAGGCAAAGGCAAAATGGATAGACTTGAATACTCTTGGGAATGTTGTTCTGTAATATCTTATTTTTAATCTTTTTTAAAATGTATGTAGAGTTTTCTCCTCTTCCATTGAACTGTTTGACTTATTAGTTAGCCCTTTTGTGTGAATTTCTCAGACTTGCAATGCATTAATTATTCTTAATGTAAAAATCAGTATTCTTGCCACTGAAGTATAAATTCCAATCCACTGGGGAAAACCTTGTCCATTCCTCTAACAGAAAGAATACAGTTCTACCATGTTATAAATAAGTTGTGTCTGAGAAGTCTGTGCAAAGTTGATAATCTCAAAAGTGTAGCGCTGTGTCTGCCAATAGTGCCAGTCCAAAGAGGAATCTGTCTTGTGGCACTATGCATGTTCAGAGGAACATATTGCAAACCTGAGGCCACAGTAACTGTAGCTTCTAGCTTTAAGCAGGTCATGGTATTGTTAGAGATGCAGCCACAAATGGCACACTTGCCAAAGAAATTTAGGAAGTGCTTGGGTTGTAGTTGTAGCTGCATGATTCCAAGAATCTCTTTTCATAGAATTACAGAATGGTTTGGGTTGGAAGGGACCTTTAAAGGTCATCTAGTCCAACTGCCCTGCAGTAGAACTTGGGGGAGTGCATAGAAATTGGCCATTCCTACTTATTTAAGTACAGCTAACTATCAAAAATCTGGAAATTCCTTTTTCAGATTTGGGATAGTTCACTCCTCTGATCTGAGAGGTAATAGGAAGTAAAACTGTATTACTGATAGCCTATTGATTGAGCTGGTACCTTCCCTGTCAAATTGTGCTTTGTTTTATTGGATATGGGAAGTCTTAACATGTTCTTTGACAGCAAAACCCTCTGCAAACCAAGATTCTAAGATATCCTTATTGCATACCTACCACAGAGTGTTGTTACTAGTCTTATTCTGCTGAGAAGATTTGAGATAGGCTTTTTAGGAGGCTGCACAGTGAAATCTGCCTTGTTGGTTTATTTGTGTGTATTGCAGTTGTAAACTTAGTAACATATATATTAAAATTCATGTAACTTAGTATGACACTGTTTACTAACTTCATGCAATATATATCCGTTTAGAAAATCACTCACGTTATATATAAATGCTAATAAAATGAAATCCCTTAGCAGTCAAAGGAATTAGCCCATATATGAGTGAAATACCAAGGAAGGTCTTGTTATTTTTATGAAGCTGTGAATAATATAAGTATCCAATTGATAAAATTTTATTAAAGCTGACAGCCCTTAAGTGATCTAAGTGGTAAATATTGAAATGAAGTTTCAACAACACTGCAGTACCAAGGGAGGCCTAAGGCAGTAATAAGGATTAAACAATGATTTAATGTTGTTCCTTGGGGGTAGGGATTGTTGTTTTAATGGAGAGCAAAAGCTCACTTCCTTCTAAATAATTAAACTGTGATTTGAGAAATTGATCTAAGGTAGTTGTAGTGGTTTGTTAAGTCCGAAAGAGATAAATGAAGGCAAAGTGTCCTGGGGCAAGGGAAAGTCAGGGGAGAGTAGTGAAGAGGTAGTTTTGCAGGATAGATTCTTGACAAGTGTCCCTTGGGAAGGGGGAAGCTGGCAATGAGCATATTTTATCTTTTATTTGTAATGTAAACAGACTTATGTGGCCTGAGGCTGGGTAATAGCTAATGAGCAGGGGGTTTCCATGGGGTGCAGATTTTATTAGCGCAGCTTATAAAAAACAGAGCTAAATTAAAAATGTAGTGTCTTCTAGATAATCTGATAATCAGTGGTGCTACAGGGAGTACCTCCACCTAAGCAGAACGAGTATATTAGCATATGCATTTAAAATTTTCAAACATTTTGTTCAGCAGTATTTGTGAGCTGAATGGCTTTCTCATTTTCATAGCAGAAGGTGGATTTCACATAATAGGGCTGAGTATTTTGGGCTGTTTTAGGAATGCAGGAATGAAGGAATTTTGTAATGTATTTCAAATCTGTCATTTGTGTGTAAGCAGTGGGAGACTCGGCCAGAGAACTTCTCATCATACATGCCTCTTGGGTGATTGCTACAAATGAGATGACAGCTAGGATGGTGATAGAGATGGGATATAAGTGGAAAAAGAGAGAGAGAAAACTCTGCCTAATTAGATAATTGTTTAAGGTAATTTCCTTGGGGTTAATGTGATACACAGTCCTGAATAGTTCTAGACTACCAATGCAGAGCTTCCAGAATTGTGGTGGATGGCTTCCAACTAACCTCCCCTCTCAGTCTGTATGCATGTAACATGGTTTAGAAATGTAATTAAATTAACATCCAATAAATCACTGAAATTCCCTCCACTTAACTGGAAAAGACTATCTCTGTGCCCAAGCTATGCCTTCAGGTACAGATACAAGTGGGCAAGGTATATGTTGTTTGTTCAGAATAATGTTGTATTTGAGCTATAGCATATAAAAGGAGGAGTAAGTCGAAATATCAAAAGCCCCTGAGAACACACAGCACTGTCTAACAAAGTCTTATGGCTACCACTGCCAACACCTGCATTTTTCTCAGCACCCAAGAAAAAGCTCAGAAGGCAAATTGAATGCAGAGCATGAATGGCAAAAGTCTTCTAGAACTTCAGATTTATGATATCTATAGTTTCCATCCATAAGAAATGCAAGGCAGGTTGCAAGTTCTAGCCTACATACTTTCTTGGAGTCCACCCCTTGATCCACTGAAGGGTGCACTCCAGCTGTTTGGGTGTCCTCCAGCTTTTCAGTCTGATGACTGAAATCAATCCTATGTCTGCACTCAGCTTCTGTCAGAATGAATAAAAAATGTACAGGATGTTATGTTTTGGTACATTCATTTGATAGGTTGGATTTGGTTTTGCATGTGTACATCTTGCTTTTTATTTCTATTGGAGAACACAAGGCAGAAGAAATGTCTTGCACTTGGAACCAGAAGATGGTAAAGCTAAGTCTTGGGAAATAGGTTTATCCTTCCCATGAGAGTTCATTCCATGGGCTCAACCCATCCCTAGGAAGATTTCTGTCTCTTGAAGAGGTAAACTCTGCTTTATGAAGAGCTCCATTGTCTGAGAGAAGTGGTACATACCTGGGGTTTTTAGGAAGCCCTTTGAGGAGATTAACTGTGAATTCTAAACATTATTCAACTTCTATGAAAACCAGGGTAGGTAGCTGGGACGGGGCTGACATACTTGTGGTAACTCCTGTTAGCAAGAAGGTGTTATCACAGCATCATTGAGGTTGGAAGGCACCACTGGAGATTGTCTAGTCCAGTGTCCCTGCTCAGAGAGTTGACATGTCCAGGGCCTTGTATTTTAGTACTTGACATCAGCTGGAGTTTCCAGAGGACTACATACTTCCTCTGTAGGTATGTCACATGTCTCTAGTCCATACCTGAGGAAAGGATGGCGTAGGTAAATGAAGGTTGTCACCTGGCAGGATAGAGTAACAGAGTAATGACAGGAGCATTACTTGTTATTACATTCAGCTTAACATCCATGTGAAACACCAGAGTATTTCTAAGGTACAGAACAAACCAAAATAAAATACTATAAAATAATTTATTCTACCCCCAAGATGTACTTCTGCCACGAGGTATTCACCCATGAGTTTATCCTAGGTATTGGGGCTTGTTAATAATAATGAATTGTAATACTGGTTGAATAATAACTACAATTTGATCCTGCTGACATGTTAATTTGTGTTGTCAGATCAGCTGCTTTGGAACAGGAAGAATTGGTCAAAATGAATAAGTGAAACTTTTTACAGTTGAAAAACTTTATTCTGATCCTCTAGAGAGTCAAAACCTCCATCTATTTCAGTAGACCAGTACTGTGCTGTGGATAGATTAGGAAGTGTGCCCAAGGTGAGACCCAAGATACCTACTCTATGGAGTAAGGGTACAATCCAAATTCTTGGATATCACAACATGGCATTTCCTGTTGTTTATTCAGAGAGAATAATGCTGTGTTTTAGATGATCAGGTGGCACATGTTACTTCACTAATAGGAAGATCAAGAACAACTGATTACCTACTTACTACAGTACCAGCAGGCAGTTCCATTCCTGCCTTTGTCCTATGCTTCCCAAAGAACTATCACGCAAGTCACTTCTTTCTAGGCTTCTACTTGCCATATCTACAACCGTAGTAAGAGCAGTTCCTTTCTTACTACTTTTCTAATCTGACTACTTTGTTCAGATGATCACCTCTTCAGTGCAGCAAGTGCTCTTTTCTCTGCACCTGAAATGGAGCTGAAATAAAAGCTTGAAAATGAATGTGAGGAGCTTTGTCTCTGTTGGCTTAAAACACATTTTTTCCATGTTCAGGTTTCTTACAACAGCTTTTTTGTGGCAAACATTGTTATGTTTTGACTTAAATGTAGCAAAGTCTTCAACATGATGAAATGGCAAAAAATGGCACAGTTCATCATGCTACAAAGTATAAACAATCATCAAACAGGTGAAAAATACATTAAAGAAGAATAAAACTTCAAACAGGTTTTAAGTAGTTCACTTTTATGTTTTAATAGCTCTTTAGGAGCCTGTAAATAGAAAGTCAATTGGATTTCAGACTTGTTTCCATAGTTATATTACACACAGGGAGTATTCAATAAAAGAAATCTTTTATTTAGTTCCTGACAGGTAATTAAAAAGTGCCTCTGCATTTTTTTTGTCTGTTAGAGTAGGAACTAATATCAAAGATTCACAAATATATTGCAGCTTAATTTTATGTTTTGGGCTGCAAACCTAGTGCTAACTGGAAGTCTTTCGTTAGCAGAAAATTTGAATCCTGTCTGGCATTCTAAGCCTAACATTTCTTTTTTCCTACAGAGATTTGTTCTCAGCTTCAAAGATCCTGGGTTCCTTTTACACGTTTTTTCAGATAAACTGTGAGGAAAGCCAAATATGTAGACAAACAGCAACTAGAATCAAGTCCCATTTAGATAAAAAGAAAAGAAAAAAAAGATTCTGTGTCAACATTCCTGAAAATATTGGGAAGATGTTCTTGAGGGCTGAAGAAATATTAAATTATTTTAATTTCTTAGTGGTCAATTAAATTGTTTTTGCTTCAAGCATCTGATATTTTTCTAAGTACTGTTCCACAAAGGACCTTCAGTACTGCAGTTTCAGTGCTATGTATATTTTTTAGCAGTTTTAGAAGACAGCACCTGTGAATGTCAAAGAAAAGCTAGAGCAGTGTTTCTCTTTATTGTTGACATACTGCCTGGATCAGTCTGGCTAAATTAGAAACTTTCAGTCTTTGTGTTTTTATAGAATTGTGTGTGATGGCACCGTGAGGTAGGATTTCACAGCTGGGGACCATATAGAAATTAAGCTGCCTTTTACCAGCCTTGCATTTTTTTTTCTGGTATATCCTTGCCCTTGAAATGCTTTAGTACCTGCTGTAGGGCATGGTAATGAGTAGGCTTACCCAAATTAGAAATAATTGTACAAAAATCAAAATTCCTAAATTAGAAAATGGCTCAGTCTTATGGGAAACTGCCTCTGTGCTGTTCCTTGTGTATCTCCCAGATACATGGAGGAAGATCACTTTGGAAGGGCTTCATTGATTATACTGATTAAGAACAGGTTTATGGTAATTAAGATTGACCATAGTTTTGCATTTGATACAATTTTCCTCTGTGTTGAATTTCTGACACCTGCCTTGTCATTTTGGCTACAATTGCCTGACTGCATCAATAACCAACTGCCTTGTTCTTTGTGCAAGGTTAAGCATTGGTTGTTCTCCTTATGTTTATCTAAAAACATTATAATTTATCTTGGATCAGGCAAGCTTAAGGCGATATATAACTGTGTTGAGTGGATCTTCCTGTTAGCAGCATTTGTACAAGACTGTGTCATATTCCACGGTTTTAGATCATTGGGGGGACCCACTATTGGGGGGACCATTGATGGGCACAGAGTGGAAAGGCTGGGGGTACCAGGGTCCAGGATAAAACCGAGTCAGGAGCAATGTGGCTTCCCAACCCAATATGGGAAGGCTATATGAAGGGACTATTGCCTTCCAGATGGCCATGTCTAAATGGAGGCAGCAGTGTCCAAAGGGAAGGATATCAGCTTCTCAAGGATTGCCAGCTTGGGCTGTTGACTATCACAGGTCTGTTGAGTAATGTGACTAGTTATGGCTATTACTTTACACATAAATGCATCTCTGCCCCTTGCTGAGGCTTGACATTCAGCAAGAGGCTTACGTTTTATGAGTATTAAAATATCATAGCTGTAGTACTAACTTGTACAATTTCTGGTATAACTCCCCCACCCTCACTACTTCTTTTATGTTGGAATTAGAAGAACAGTTACAATCTTTATTGTCCTTTAAAAATGATCTTGGAGAGATTATTATAGAAGTGGTGTAATCTCAACAGAGTTATATGATTTGCAATATTGCTGATGGGCTCAGTTAGGCCAATAAAATCCTAGAAAAAAAGCCTAAGCTGCAGGAATTTACAGGGATTTATGAGTTCTTGGCACAATCAGGAGTAACTGTTTCCATGAATAGCCATTTTATCAAAAAGAAAAATTAGACAGTTGTGTAGCACAAGGTGTTTGCTGCAGTGGGAAAAGTCCTCGTTTCTGGATTACTCTTGGCTCTATCTATTGTCAGAGCTAATCACACTGAGCAGTTCATCTGTTCATTATCGTAATATTGTATTTACAGCATACATAAATACAGCTCTTTTCATATTAAGCCTGATAGCTGCTTTAAACCTGTCTTTTATCTATTTCTCTTACGTTTCTAGCTCACTTATTGCATTTGCAGATACTGCAACAAATTTATGTGTTTTATAAACCTAACAGAATGCTTTGTGTACTGATTGATGGAAAATCAGTTGTTCAGTTGCCAGGCAATGATTGATTTTCCAACACAGCTGCTCCAGCTGTGCTACAGATGCTATTTTTTCTCACGTATCATAGATGGTAGTGTAAGCTCTTGAATATGATCCTTAATTGGAAAGATCTCTGAGAAACCAGTCATTTCAGCAGTTAATGACCATTTGGTCACCTCTTCAGCTACACTTTGTGTTTTTACCTAGTAAGCTTGCAATTAACAGTACCACTTGGAGGTTACTTTGGTGTGTTTTGCAAGAAGCTGATTTGAAATCTGTGACATAAGTAAATGCTTGTCACAGAAAATTACAGTTCATTACAAAATGCTGTAGCCAATAGCATGTGCTGATGACAGCAAGCCTTTTTCCTGGAATGCATTTCAGATTCCAGTATTTTATTTCAAACCTTGCTCAGCTGTGTATGACTAATAAATAATAGAGGAAAGTATAACTCAACAGAAAATTTGCAGACCTTCTTTTGATCTGGGGAAGCAGACTTTGGTTGCTTGGCTTTATTTTAGATGACCTTCATAATTTAGTTGCAGGCTGTGATTTGGCTCTGCTATCCATTTTCACAGAGGCATAAAATATTAAAGTCAAGCAATATCAATAATTCATACTCTTATGGCATTAGGGATATCAATGAGAGGATCATTTGGATTTGCTAAAATTAAAAGTGCAACTCTGCTTAAGATACCAATGCAAGTTTAAGGCTTTTAATGTTCATTATGAGAGAGGAAATTAAACGAAGTCTCATGTTTCATAGAAAGAGGAGCTGCAGTTGGTAGGTGTCCTGTCATTTGTACATTAGCCTCCTATTCAGAGCAGGGTAATGTGTCCACTCGCTAAAATAGACAGACTTGTTGGCAGACTGTGACCTTTTTCCCTACCTTCCTCAAAAAAAATAAAATAAAATAAAATAAAATAAAATAAAATAAAATAAAATAAAATAAAAATCTCACAGATTTCTCCCTGGTATGAAGTCTGATTGTTTTTAAAGAGCCAGTTACTACTGGCATTGACAGCGTGGCTGGCTGCAGAGCAGGGAGAACTGGAAACAGTGCATGGTCTAGCTTCTAAACCTGGTTTTGCCACTGTCCTATGGGCAAATCACTTCGGGTGTCCTGCCATCTCCTGCATTTAATTAAAAGCTTCTCTGAAAGAGGAAGTGTTTTTCAGTGTCTAGTCCCTTAGGCCTCTGACTTCCGTGGGCTGAAGCAATATGAGTAGGAAATTAAAATGCAATTCATTCCCACTCCTAGAACATGACATTTTCCTTGGTGTTTTCTCTTTTAAAATTAACTTTGTCTCCTTTGTCTAGTCTTGTGTTCCACTAAATATATTTCTGAATGGTATAAAATGCTAGATGACTTAATAACCTGGTAGAATTCCGTGCAATAATTTTTGGAACAGTCATTTATACTTATCCTGTGTGTTAAGGCAATATCCTCATGCATGTCCATTTCTTCAGAACTGATATTCTTCCATAATACCAATAAAAAGGCCCCCCCCTTTTCAGTTGTAATTGATATCTTTCAAAGCCAGACTACTAGAGGCACGTTAGAATAAATTTATGCTTTCCTTTTATATGTTTTTTTCTAGCACATTCTCCTTCCAGAGAAATAGAAATACAAGTGTTGCCTCTGCTTCTTTTCCTTTGTTAAATTGCTTGGCTTTTCAACAAAGATCTCTCCCTAGCAAATGTAGGATACAATTAGAGGAGAAGGAGTCCCAAACCAAATTCCCATTGGGGTTACTAGTTTTTACTTAAGCAAGAATGAACTTTGCTTTGAATTAAATACCTCCTTCTTTTGATACAGCTAGTATGGAGTGGCTCTGTCATTTTAGCCTTTCTGTTACAGTCAGGCTGCAAGCTGTACTCACTGCACAAGAAACTATAAAAGACAGGATTTACAGTTGTGGTTGTGTGATGATATCTGAGAAAAAAGATGAACCAAAACCTGGGTTATCTTCACGTGAGTCTGTGCCTGCTCATGTCAGGTGTGCAACAGGAGGATTCACCTTTTGAATTCTGACTTATTTCAGAAAGGTGGATGATCTGCAGGGATCAGGCTGTGAGCAGGCAGCTTCAGCAGTCATGGAGCAAATGAAAAGCCTGGTTCTTCTGGCCCAGAGGAGAAGCTGGAGGGAAGTGTCATTAGCACTTCCATTCGGTATTGATGTTGCAAGGAAATAAGAGATCTTTTCCATTGCTACATGTCCTGTTGGTACATGAAATGAATTGCAAACTGCAGATAAACATATGTCAGGGATACTTTGACTTCTTCAGCTGAACCTGTGTATTAGCTTAGGTTACTTAGGGAAACGCACATAGTTGTAAGAGAAGAACTTTATCTTCCTGAGGCCTTGCCTCATTTTCGTTGCTGGTGTAACTCTTCCCTGAATATCTCTGCCATTTTGTTCTGAGGAGTACTTTAACAACTGACCCTTCAGGCATATTCGGTTTTTTTCTTCGTAGAAGTGCTGCTCTTGCTTTTTGTGAGGAGGTTGCAAACAGCTGTTTTCTGGCAATAGGAGAAGAGGTAGTCACTGTGATTGCCTGATATGCAAAAATGGGTAAGACAGGTCATCATTCAACTTAAACTCCCATACCAAGTCTGAAATCTTATTATGCCTATGTCTGGTGAATCAAATAGCCCTCTGCTTTCATGGATCTACTGTCCCTGCAAGTACTTGTAGGCTATGACTGAGTTATCTCTTGACCTTTGCACATAGTTTAGCTCAATGGAGCTCCATCAGGCTTTGGTTCTGGGTTGCACGTGGCGTTCTTAGTGCTTCTCTTCTGAGGCATTTCTCATCTTCATCTTCTTTTCAAGTTTTATGTATTAAGACATTCTTGGAACATTTTTTGTAGCCATTTCATATTCTTTGACATCTTTTTAAGTAATGAGGGCACCATAATGGTAATCCCAATGCAGCTTTTGCTATAAACAGTGGAAAGTAAACCCTCAGTCTTACTGCTGAATGTCCTTCTGCCTAATAGACCAAGACTTATTACGTTGCTTAGATATATACATTGTTGTTTTTTGTCCCCCTTTTAGATCTTTTCCAACTTACTGTCCTCCTTTTCTTAATCATATATAAAACATCTAGCTCTTTATCCCAAGTTATATAGCTGTGATGAATATTATTAAAAATAATGTGATTTTGCCTCCTTTTCATTAGTCATTTCAGATCATATTGTATGAAAGACCTATCATTACCCTCATTTACCACTGCAGCAACTTCGTGTTGGATTTTTTAAGCATCACAGAGATTCTAGAAATAAATACATAGCTCATGAAAGAACTTGAACTTCAACTATTTGTGTGTGTTCCTTTTATTCTTAAAAATGGTTTCACTTCCTTCTTTTAAATTAAACTAGAAATCCCAAACATCACATAGTGTTTTCCCTTTTTTCCTCCCACCAGAATAAGCAGAGGATTCCATCTACCTCCAGGTCCCACCCCTCCTCCTATTCCTTTTGGGATTTGTAATGTTGGAGATATGTGGTGACTGCTGAGGAAATTGCCCTAAGTGATATTGGAGAAATACCCCTTCATTTTAGTAATAAAGGTTGCATATGTTTTATGAGAATAGCACCCCTGCAGTACAGAGAGCTACTGTGATCCATCACTTTAAATCAAGAAATCATTTGACACATTTATTTCCTGAACAGGAAGTGCTCTGTCAGTTCAGCTGGAAACCCTGAAATCTGTACACGTTAAGATGAAAGTCAAAATAGCAGACGCTGTTATTTTACTGTGCCAGTTCCGTGTTCATAGGGAGTCCGCTCTACCAATGGGATGCTGAAGTAGTATCTCTTTCTTTCCTTTCAAAGTGTGTATATCTGAAGAAATCTATTAGAATGGGGATAGGGATTGTAGTTAATCACTTTTAGAGGACTGTATACCTGATAAATTCCGTGGTAAAATCTGATCCAGAATAGAAATATACTTCAAATATATCATATATAAAAGTGTTTTTAACTGGAGGAAAAAAAAAAAAGTGAGAAAATTTCCCATGTATTTTAATCAGAACTGTAAAGCACATTTTGCAAGTTTAACGCAAATCATGGTTGACTCATAAATGTGTACACAGCAAAACCAAAATTGGACAATTGAAAAAACACTGGTAAGCAGAGAGGTGGCAAGAATGGTCAGTTGCACTTCCCTTGAAATCATCAGTTGTGCAATAAGCATTATGTCTAAATTGTACATATAGAAGGGGCTTCTAGCCAGATTGCTAATTGTATATGCGTTAAAGATAACTGAATATTCTCAGGTTGGTCAACTTCAGCTTAAACATGACTAATATAAAAACTACACTGGAGATGCATAAGCGTTGCATGCCAGCTGCATTTTTATTGGCCGTCTGCAACTTCAAAGGCTTTCCTGCTCTAAAGCCCAGGCAGGTACCGTAGGCTGCCCTCAGACCTGCCTTTGCTGCCTTATTGATTCTCAACATGGCTTTACCTACAAGTCGGTGGTTTTGTTTTCAGTGTGAAATTATCTTGAAAGTACATTCTTATTGACCTGCTTCAGATTTTTAAAAATTTTACGTTGTTAATAAATATGCATCCTTATTTTCCCCCTTCTTTGATTCTGTCTGTTATTTCACCTGTCAGAGAGATCTGTTTAAGTAACAGATGCCTGAAGTATTTTGACAGGGTGTTTGTTTATGTTTCCAGCATAAAACTTACATGATGACAAGCAGACAGTAAAAACAGACTTGCCCCAAATGTGCTAGAGCCCTGCTTTCCTCTTCCCTTTCCCACTTGAAAATTAGCTTTAGTGTTATTACTTCAGCACGTGCCTTGCTGAAAAAAATCCCTCCCTACCAGGACTAGTGAATCCTGATCTTCCCTCTTTTTGAACAGACATTCCTTGGCAAGATTCTTCGTGTGGTCAGGAAGAAATGTTAATGTCTAGGAGCGTTGTTGAAGACGAGATTGATCTGTCATCTTGAACACATTCTTCTTGAACATTTGGGGAGGAATTCCTGACATATCTGCTATAGTCTCAGAATCACAGAGTGGTAGGGGTTGGAAGGGACCTCTGGAGATCATCTAGTCCAACCCCCCTGCCAAAGCAGGTTCACTTGGAGCAGGTTGCACAGGGC
>NW_010297400.1:137244-144709 GCF_000700745.2 Antrostomus carolinensis | reverse complement strand
CTCTTCTCTGCTCCAGCCTGAACAACCCCAGGTCTCTCAGCCTCTCCTCGTAAGGAAGATGCTTCTGTTCCCTAATACTCTTCGTAGACCTCCACTGGACTCTCTCCAGTGGTTCCTTTTCTTTCTTGAACTGAGGAGCCCAGAACCAGACACAATACTCCAGATGTGGTCTCACTAGGGCACAGTAGAGAGCGAGGATCACCTCCCTTAACCTGCTGGCCACGCTCCTCCTAAGCCACTCCAGGATAGAGTTGGCCTTCTTGGCTACAAGGGCACATTACTGGCTCATGGTTAACTTGCTGTCCACCAGGACTCCCAGGTCCTTCCCTGGAGGGCTGCTTTCCAGCAGGTCACCACCTAACCTGCACCGGTGCATGGGGTTATTCCTCCCTAGATGCAGGACTCGAGACTTGCTTTGTTGAACTTCATTAGGTTCCTTTCCCCCCAACTCTCCAGCCTGTGCAGGTCTCAATGAAAGGCAGTGCAGCCTTCTGGTGTGTCAGCCACTCCTCCCAATTTTGTACCATCAGCAAACTTGCTGAGGCTACACTCTGTCCCGTCATCCAGGTCACTGATGAATGTGTTGAACAAGACTGGATCCAGTACTGACCCTGAGGGAACACAGGCTTCCAACTAGACTCTGCATCGCTTTCCAACTAGACTCTGCATCACTGATCACAACCCTCTGAGATCTACCAATCAGCCAGTTTTCAATCCACTTCACTGTCCACTCAGTCCTACTCCTGAAAGTCAAGCACAGCAGGTACGTCTTGAGATTAGTTTCAAGAGTTCGTCTTCAGACTTGTCTGTGTGTATAAAATGCTAAGATATTGAAGCCTAACAATGCTTAAATTTGCCCTGTCTTATTTCTGATGTCAGATATTCAATAGAATGACCCAGTTATTTCAGGCAACTGCACTGAATTCCAGTATTTTAGTCAAGATCAAAATTTAGTATTCTTCTGGTACTATTTGTGAAATAAGCCTATGTTGATTACTATATAAGATGAACTCATGCATTTTTAAGCTGTTGTTTAGAAATATGTATTACTTGTGTCTTTATAGTATCTTTGCCTGCACTACCAAAATATTATTATAAAGCTTCAGTGAAGCTCCTTATGGTTAATAGGATCTCAAGATCAGACTTTATAAAGTCAATCATGCTGCATTTGCAGCATTTTGGAGTCTTCTAACTTCTTCCTACCATGCAGTGGAACAGGGGTTACAAATGCCCCAAGGAGCAGCATGAAGGAACCAGATGGAAAAATTGTCCCATGTGTCCCAATTAAATTATCCTTCAATTTTCATACAGTAAGACAACTGTTGTTATATGATGTTAGCACCAAAATTTTCTTTAAAGTATTGTACCCGTATGGGCAGATGGTACCTGAAACATTACACTGACATGTAATTCTGCCCCTCAGACCTCAAGGTCTCTATAATAAGGCCTGTACCTTATTATGTCAAAGCAGCAGCTAGTCAAATGGGGTCCTGATCTGGGATGTGGGCTTTAGATACTCTTATAAAATGGTGTAGTAAAGACCAGATTGTTGAAACTGAAAAATACATTAAGCATCCAACTGAATTTCCTCATTGTTCCCTATTCTTACAAATAAAAACTTGGCACAGCAGCAGTGTATCTGCTTTTCTGAAGTTTTTGTCTTAAAGTCTTGGGATTAAAGTATAAGCGAATGAAGGTTTACGTGACTGCAAAGAACATCTTTACTATATGTTTTCAGATGAACCTTCCCCTGCCTGATTAAGTGTCAGTGCTGTAGCTGAACTGCAAGATGCTGAAATTCATTTCAGCCCCAATATGTTTAATGTTAATTTTCAGGCATAAGCCTGCGGATAAAATCAGTTCAAAATCCGTAAGTCAGCATGGCAGAGAGATTTCAGGGCAGCCTACCTGTCTGGGCATTAGTGGAGGAAAAGCACTTTGAAGTCACAGACGGCCAATAAAAATGCAGCTGGCATTCAAACTTTAAATGGCTCCAGCACTGGGTTTTTGCATTGCTGTTACTTAAGTAAGGCTGAAAATTTTCAGAAAGTGCCTTTGAATACTAGTCCACAGGACACTTGTGTAGCTACAGTGTGACCGAAGCCCACCATCTTCATTTCCTTTATTATTATTCCATTAAAAACTAATTGTGAGGAGCACTCCAGATAACTCATGATGCTGAGAAATGTGAAAGCTCTGGGATGCTGTCATGCCTGGGGACAAGGATGGCAAGATCCTGCAGTAGATTCGTGGTTCCTTCTCTGCAGTGCAGGACACCAGCTGAAGAAAGAGCTCCAGAAAGTCTTGGGCAGTAACTCAGGAAGGGCCAAGTGAAACTCTTGCCGATACCTTAGAAGTGGGCACATGCATCTCACAGACTGATACAAGGGCCATGTGAGTACTTAGTTTTCCTTTGCATTCATAGGTCGCCTGACAGTTTATTTTCTGCATTGTGGCTCTGCGCAGGTGATGTGTGGCATGAAAAGTCAGGAATGAGGTGAGATCTGCTTCCCCTGGCCCCTAGGGAACTGGAAGACTTGGCATGATCTGTCTCTGCTTTGACCCCTTGGCAGATGCAAGCTCTTTCCAGGGCCTTGTACAACCCCCAGCACAATGATACAGGGGTTTCTGAGCTTGCTGGCACATCTGGAATACAAAGAATTAGGAATAAAGTTGGGATAGCTGGATCTGAAATAAAATTAAAAATAGCACCCAGCTTTCTGAGTTATCCACGTTTATTGGTTCTTGAACAAGAAAAAGATTTAAGGGAGACACATCCAATACCTTAAGGACTTTGTTAATTTTGCCTTTCCACATGGTAGAATGTGATGTCTCTATTCCTAATCCTGCAAAGACTCCAAATGTTGCTTTTCTGACTTATAAAGATATTCCAGGGACTCTTGAGTAGCCTTCTTTTTCCTGTGGACAGGTTCAAAGGGGGAAGATGGGAGGAGTAAGCAAAAGTGGGGTCATAAAGCTATTCTTTTGTTGTAACAGAATCATGGTAGGGAAATGATTGTCAACCACTGCAATTGGATTTTATAGGGAAATTCAAATTATCACACTAAAAAAGAACCCATTTTTATCATTCACAAGTCCTGAAATAGCATGTCATGGTTGTAAGCACTGAGCATTGCCTGTGCTTGGCCTCAGGTTAAGCTAATTTGGAGGAATGATAGATAAAATTTTATCGCTGGCATATGTTGGGGATTTGGGGGGAGGGGGGTTGGTTTGGGGGTTTGGGGGAGGTTTTTTTTAAATGACAGCTGTGAGCAGCTGCTTGGTGGTTTGGAGTGTTAGAAATAGCCCAAGCACAGCTAGGGCTATTTCTAGCGAGCAGAGTTCAGGTGAAGCAACAGTCGAAGATGCATGGAGCTTTGCCATTTCCTCACTGAGTAACCCCATACGCATGTAGGTGGGTAGTATAGCCAGTTTATTTCCAGATAATTTATGCTTTTATCCTACTATAGAGCACATAATAAAAATCCTTCCTTCAAAATGTTTGCAGATGTTCTCCAGTTGCAAAGTTCCTGTGTTTCCCATATAGTGCAGAGTCTTGTCTTTGAGAAAGAAAATACATTTTAAAAGTTGTAGTTACTTCTGCACCTCACAAATTAGATCAGTTTCAGCTTAGCACAATAATTTCATTCTGGTGGGAAAGGTCTCTATACCCTATGTTAAAACCTCACCTGATTAGATTCTCATTTTGAGTAGAATGAAGAAATAGAAAAAATTAAGCATTGCTATTTACAGATTGTACGCTTTGCTAGACTGATAAAAACTTGCTGTTCTAAATAAAGGCATCAAACATTCATTGGATTAGGGGTGTAGAAAAGCAAACGTGTTCAAATCTTAAACACATCATAATTTTAAGCGTCCACAAGTGTTTAAAAAGTGTTGGTAGGAATGAGCACATATATCCATTCACTAGTTAAATATCATAACCTGTTTCTTTTCTAAACACATGCGCAAGGGAACAGAACACATTTAAAATGTTAAACACATTGACATGTTTACAATGTGTTGCAAGAAAGTGTTTAACTTCTTGTGCTCCAAAGCTAAACACTTTGGAATTAGAGGGTTTACTAATTCTGCATTTATTCAATATGACTATCACTTACTGACAGTTATTGGATAAAGTTTGAATGGATTCAGAGAAGATTAAAAAAATGAATTGGAGAGGGAGGAACGTTTTGGCTTTAGATCCATAAGGGAAAAAGATTTGAGTTAATAGTCTGTGGTGTTGTGTGGTTTATGTATGTGTCCCAGTGAGCAAATAATTAAAAAAAAAAAGACCCCAGATTTATGAACTGTCCTGTATCTGGTTCATGTAAATACTAGTACTGATGGTTAGTTCAAATTAGAGGTCAAATTAGAATTCATTTACAAGGTGCATTTAAAATAAACCTTTAAAAATAAAATCAAGTTTTAAGTAAAATGCTATCTCATTGGCCTCTCAGATCACAAAACTAACCCTAGGGATCCTGGGTCACCACAGTTGGCGTGGCAGTATGGCAGGAGCAGGGTGAGGAGGTAACACCACTTAATCTTTTCAGGTGGAATTTTTAGACGTACACTGTTCTGGCCTAGTTTTCTTTTTTTGCTGACTGCATTCTAAGGCTTTCTATAGTTTAAATTCCAGTTACCATCAAACCAAAGATATGCTCAGTGCTTTTAGCCCAATCTGATTTGCAGGGAAGATGATGGGGGAAGCCAGACTTAAGCCCATTTGGTGAAGAAGATGTGCTCTGCCATTTCTCGTGCAAGGGACATGGAGCCTGGCATGATGCTGTGCAGGAACTGAAGCTGCAGACCAGCAATTTATCAGATCTCAGATCCAGGCCAAAGGGTTCAGTCACGCTTCAGGGTGCTGTGTGGTTACCTGCATTGACTCCAGATGTAAAATGAACTAACAAAATACCTGAGTGAAAGCACAGGGCTCTTAAAACCCATCAGAAATTGAAACTCCCCTGAAATGTTGAGGGTAGCTAAAGGCAGCTTAAACAGCACTTTGCTGGAGCTTTGTGCAACAGGTGCCCTGGTAAGGAAAACAATTAGAAGACAGCCTTACTGCTGACACCTCTTCTCATCTTTTTCATAGGTTTAACTTAATTTGGGCTAAGAAGCCTATTACTCTGTACAGCATACATTTGGGAAGTACTGCATTCCACTGCATACCCCTCCTCCCAGCACGTGAATGATGTATTTTAAATGGAGATTATGAAAACAAAAGTGAAAAATCAGTGTAAATGATCTAAGGTTAAGAGCTACATTTGGGAAGTCAAGGCTACATTTAAACTGAGTGATGGATGCTCTCGCACGAGGGTTCCATCCAGCCATAATGCCTGGTTTTCTTCCCATAAATGCAGTGTGTATTCTTGGTAAAACACAAGATAACTGTGGGTGTACTAGAAAATCTCAGGATTATAGAAGGATACCTGAAGTGAAAGGTTCCAAAGGCAGCAGCAAGCAATGAATGTCAAAATAAGCGTAGCATGGTGAGTCATTGATGATGGAATGCTTACATTACCAAAAGACCTTTTCATAGGAGCATAAGGCAGTGTTGCAGCAAAGAAAAGGAACTTTTATCTGAGAGTAAAGGAACATTTTAAATTTTCTGTTGTCTACAGGTCCATGAGTCAAGATCGCACTTGTGTAATGCCAGAAGAAAGCACCAGCACTTTTGGTTAAGAAGAAAAGCTAGTCTGGCATGACAGTCTTGTTCAGGAAATGAAATCTAGGGGTAAATAACAACTTGGAAAACTGCAATTTTTAAAAGGAGAGGCAGGTGAACATGTTAGCTGTTGAAAGTGTGTCCAGGTTTTTGTTTCGTGGAGAGTGTGTGATCAGTACAATGGTAGGGAATAAAATTTTCTCATCAACCCTCTGAACTGTGTTGGGTGCTGAGATGCTAAGATACACAAGATAAGTGGAATTTTCATTTTATAAAGGAAAGAGAGAACACTGAGGTCTTACCTGATGATAATATGACCTGAGTATTTAAGATAAGAAGGGCAGTATCTCCAGTAAACATGTACCTAAATTAGCTGTGAATAATGCACTGCTGGTGTTGAGATTGTACCTTTTAAATATTGTGGATGAAATTGGAGACTAGGTGCATATGAATCACTAGAAAAAACAATGGTCGGAGTGCTTCATTTAGATGATGTTTACCCACAAAACTTTTTGTCACCTCTTCCTTTCAGGGAGATGTGAGGCTTTTTCAAGTACACAGGTATAATTTACACACTGAGTAACAAATCAGGGAGAGTTTTGGTGTTACAGTTTTTTGCTCGATAAACACTGTGTGTGTAGACAAGCAAATACCTGCCGCTTCTTGTTCAACTTCAGGTTAGATAAGGACTGATGTGGCTGCAGAGGATGGGACTTTCAAATTTTCAGTGCAAACAAACTTTTTAGCAGACTGTGGTCCAGATAGCATGCTCCTGGACCCTGTTAGAGACTGAAGGGAGAAACCTTAGTTGTTGATGGAATTTTGCTTAAAGGTAGCAGGATAGTAATTCCTAAGGTTTTACATGCAAATGTATATGAAAAGACACAGGAAGGTCATTTAGGGATTGGAAAACCTCAGAGAAAGGCCAGAAATGCTTTTTACTGGCCTCAAATAACATTCACGTTGAGGAAGTTGTTCAGACCTGTCTCTGGTGCCAGAAATATAAACCAAGTGAAGTGACCTGTGTTGATGGTGTAGGAAAAAACAGCTCCTGAAGCAAAGTAGGTAGGTTTGTTTACCTTGGCTAAGGAGAAGCTATGTATGTGTTCTATAATACAATTCTGATTTTTATTTTATGACTTTACTAGAAGATTCATCTGAGCAGAAGACTGTGTACATTGATTTCATTTTCACTGGATATAGTAGGTATAGCATGATCTGACTGAGCCCTGGTTTGATCCTCACTTAAGTGAACCAGTATTCCACATTATACCCAGTCTCCAGGCTGGTATGGGTAGGTGCCAAATTATAAAGCACCTACTGAAAAGGATTGCAGGGTCAGATTCTGGTAGATATTTAGCATGGCAGAAGGGCAGAGTGGAGCCAATGAAGGATAAGTTGTCTCCGCTGACGTAAAATAAAACTGTATGAAATATCAGAAGCAAATGGTAGCATCACTAGGGGTTTGC
This sequence comes from Antrostomus carolinensis, assembly GCF_000700745.2. Lineage (NCBI taxonomy): Eukaryota > Metazoa > Chordata > Aves > Caprimulgiformes > Caprimulgidae > Antrostomus > Antrostomus carolinensis. The sequence goes on along the minus strand of NW_010297400.1, from coordinate 137,566 downwards.
AGAGTGTATAGAAAGTCAATGTGACGAAACAAAGGCTTGTGATTTGAGACCCCTGATTTGACACCTCTTTGTTGAAAAGAAATGCCCACTATGTCTAATATTTCATATTCACCATAACAACAGTAGGCAGTGATGTCAATTTAGGCTGACACATCCAGAAGCGGAGAATAAGCAAACACTCTTCCTGGCACCAAGAAGGAGGTGAAGCAAGGGTGAGTGTAGTAGAATCAGGTAGCTGACCAGGCCAGCTGCCCGACCCAGGCCAAGCTAACACACGCCAATTTTACAAGGGAGATATGGGGTGTGATGTGTTTGTTGGGTG
>NW_010297400.1:136412-137213 GCF_000700745.2 Antrostomus carolinensis | reverse complement strand
GCAGGAATTTGGACATGTGATAGAGAAGTCCTCTCTCAGACTCCTGGACTACCACTGTTTTCTGAACAGCTGGATGTTTATGTTTTGGGGAAAGCAGCTAAAACAGAAACCTAGTGCTTACCTAGCACAGCCTGCTGCTACTTCTTGCAGCTTGTGGCTTTAAGCCACTGGTTCTGATGTCTCCTTCTCTGAGAACTCTTTAGATCACTAGCAATTGCTATTCTGCTGAGCTTCAGACTGTCGAGTGTTTTGGTTTTAGGTCAATTCATTGTTTGACTAGAGCATCCTCTGTTTAATGTCAGTGCCCCAATAGTCCTGTTCTCTCTGGAGTCACTTCTCTGATCAGTCTCATGTTTCTTTCTCAGGGTGCTCACTAATGCTGAAACAGTGTTGGTCAGTCTTTATCTTTTCATCCTGCAAGAAGTTGTCTTGGGTTTGCAAGAGGCTGCTGAAACCTCTCCCTGGGTACTTGGCAGCTTGGAGTTGCTGTGACATGCAATTGAAGGCTCTGGTAGCACCACAAACCCTACGTTTTTCCTTCATACTCTGTTCAAGTATTTTTGTTGGCACAGAAGTGACAACAGGTGCAAATCAATATAAAGAAGCATATGGGAAATTTCTGGTTCAGTGGAAGGTTTTCTTGCAGAAAATGTGTCAGTGACACTGCTAATTAAGATGTTACTCTCATCTCATGCACCGTTCACCTGTATAATGAGTTTGAAGGAAACTTTAGCATCTAAACATATGGGCATAGGTATGGGAAGTGAAGAAGTTACGTGTATCGATATAGAATGATATGGA
>NW_010297400.1:15138-136372 GCF_000700745.2 Antrostomus carolinensis | reverse complement strand
TCTGTTTTTGAGGAAGCAACAGAGTTATGATTTTTTTCATTCTCAGCAAAATTAAAACACTATTGGAAATGGAAGCACTATAGGATTACAAGAATTATTGATTTCCTGAGTTTCATTATTTTTCTGAAGCTGTGCATGATCTTTTTGTGGGGAAGGGCATTTGTGTGAGTGAACAGGGGAATGGAAAGGAGTATGACAACTGGATGTGAATGCCCCACAGGAATGTGAGGAGTCAGCCATAAAATTGTATTTCCCCTCAAGACCATAAGACTTATATCTGCAGGAGGTTATAAGTTAGGTCTCATATCAGACATGCAATTGCAATGGTGTCGATCAGGTTGAAGAGTGGAGTAACATTCCTTGAAGTCTTAACACTGGGGAAAAAAACCCACTGCAACCAAACTAGAAGTGCATGGACAATGAGAACAAAGGTGGTTAAAGAATATCCAAATGAAATTTACTTTTACATAAAACACTTCTAATCCTCAGAGACTGTTACTGCATTTATATTTCTGTTGGAAAACCCTAGAAGTAGAAAAAAGAAAATTTTTTTTATATACTTCTCATACTAGAAAAAAAGATTGGCTAAATTGGAAGGGAAAAAAAGAAACAGAAAAATAAATTTTTAAATAAAATCAATTTTGATGTTTTTAAAGATAAGGCGAATAAATGCTTTTTGCAATGTGGGAGTAAGAAAACTCCTTCAAATCTTTGAGTGAATTCTTGTCCTTTTTCTAGTCTTCAGTCATTGCTTTCAAGTGTTTGTCACCCTTTTGTTCAGTTAAGTGATCCAGGCAATTTGGTAAAACTGTCATGTTTCTGTCATCATTTCTTTACAGTATGTGTTTTCTGTTTCCCACACATCATAGCAGCAGAGATTTTATGTTTATTAGTGTTTACTGATGACAATTTGAAAATCATGATATTCAGGATATGAAGGGGAGACACAGGAAACTTGAGCTCACTTCCTCGCTCTGCTTCAGGCATCCTATGATATGTGGGCAAGTAATATTGTACCTCTGTGCCTGCCTTCCTGAAGGATGGAAATAACACTACTGTGTTGCCTCCAGAGGGGCATTGTGAGAAGAAATCTTTAATGACTGTGAAGTGCTTTGAAAACACTGTGATGGGGAACAGGTAAACAAAACATCCAAAAAAGCCATTTCTATGCTTCTCTCTAGTCCTGATTGAGTGACATTGACTCTCCACGCACAAAATCAGAAGTCTTTTGACCCTGGTGGCTGTGTGTGGAAGGCAATGAGTGGAAGTTTCAGTCCCTCCATTGCTCTGTGGCCTCTCCAGGGACCTCGTCTTGTCCTTGGAGGCTGTCCTCTGGTGTTGGTTACCATTTACTCCCTGAAAGCTTCTGACTGGTGTCTCTTTAAAACTGCAAGTTGTTTTTTTCCCCCCACCTCTATATTTTTGTATTCTGTTTCTGTTTTCCTGCTGCCATCTGTTTTTAGGCTTTTTATTTTTTCATGTTTCTTTGCCCAGCTGCTGATCCTCTCCCACATGTTGCTTATGAAGGGTACAGAACATGTCTGTTCATGCACTGGTCACTACTTGCTACCTCAAGCAAGAGCTCTGCTGCACTGTTGGGGCTGTACTGCAGCTTAGCCCTCCTTAGTGAGAGATGCTGGCTCTCCTCACTCATGTATGTGCAGACAGGCACTGTTTCCAGAGCCATATACATTACACGAGTTCATACTTGCACATGTATGGGTTGCACTTCTGTGCTGGAGATGCCCTGTGTTACCAGCAGGCTACCCCGGTTGTAAAGAGTGCGGGGCCATGATGAACTGATCCTGTTTCAGAATAACTTTCTTTCTGGTGTGTCAGGGAGGAGGTTTAAATCAAGGTGAATTCATAGAGGAAATTCATTTTGCAGTTCCCCAAATATATATTATCAGCACAGCCATGTGCGAGTGAAGCTGGGATTGCTCCTGGATACCCTTATTATGAAATCCGGATCACTGGAGGTTAGATAACCACCTTTGCTCTGTCACTTCCTTAATCACTCTTCTACCCATACACATTACTTGAGTACTTTTTGGCTTTAAACCATTTATGGTCCTCTCTGGACTAAGGACCTTTCCACTCCATTTATGTCACAGCAAGACACTTCATAATCTCAAGTTACATATTTTTTTCCGCCACATCGGTGGTGTGGGTGTAATTTACACTCATCCAACAATTCACAGCAATTCCCTTACTGGCATGGATTCAGCTCTCAGCTAATCAGCACATCAGTTTCAAGCACAATTCCAAAGTGTTTGCATGGAGATAAGAAAACCAATGATAGGTCATTATTTCAGTAGCCCGTTATTTTGAATATAATGTCAGGTAATGTATGAAGAAAAAGTGTGATGTATTTTAAAGGAGAGTAAAAGACATAAATTATACAAAATACTCCCAACATAAATTCCTTTTTAACTGTTCATCTCACTCTTACACAACCTTGGGTAATTTGACCTACTTAATTGCCATATTTACAGTAGAAATTTGATACTGGACTGATTGCAAATCTATTTCTAATGGATTTCCCCCAGAGATATTTCAGTAAAGTCTGGTGAGAACCTTTTCATTATTTTTTGTATTATTTGTAAAAATGTTCTTCTTAGAAGCAGTCAGTTTTAACAAATGAGCATCCATTTGCCTTTTTTGCCTTTGATTTTCTTGCTGGACTTTGTGTTCTTTGGAATTTCTTGTAATAATAATGGTATAAAGAGTTTGTTCCAGGAGACTTCTGTTATTTTGAAAAAGTGACCCTAAATTTAAGCTTTCCATATATAAGGGGGTCTTCTACTCAGGACACCTTTTAGATGACAGTCGATCAGCTTTAATAAGTAAAATAAGATTAATTAAACAATGGAGGGGAAAAAAAAGGGATATTTGCAGTTTTGAAGTTCATTGTGCCTCAAAACCACTAAACTCTGTGTGTCAGCATTCCCTGTCTGTGTTAGCATTTGCACTGGTTCAACTGGTGGCCATGATATAGGCAAAAGCCTCTAATTTGAGGAAGATTTTGTTTGGGGATGTTGACAGATTTGACACCACAACCAAAAAGAGGGGATGGGGGCCTATCAAAAAATGCTGTAATGATCAGCAGTAGTGGGATGAGATTTGGACTTCGAGGGAGATCAAAAGAACCCAAAAGAGACCAGATAGGGAAAGGTTTGTAGGACCTCTTGGAACACAGAAATGTGAAATGGAAAGCCATAGGAAACCTTAGAAACCAAAGAGTGAGACAATGGAAAGCTGTGGATCTTGGATGGGAGAAGTCATGACTTGTGAGGGAAGGGACAACAGCAACTCCAGAGAGGTGGATGGCAAGGAAATGAAATAAATTTGGAGATGAGCTGGGGGACCTGAAGGGGAGGATTTGAGACATGAAGACACTGTTCTGCCCTCTTAGAGGGTAAGGGGCTGAGTTTATCCTCATCAACTGAATGGAAAAGTTTTCCACTACTGGAAGCTCTGTGAGAGGCCTGTGATCTGACACCAAACAGAGTCAAAGCCATACAGAGAGAAGGAGGCTATTGCTACCAGAAAGCAGTAAGGCACCTAGGTAATCTCCAACTGTTATAGACTAAACCTACGTGGGGCCACATTCTGCTCTCAGCTTGCCTAGTAAAACCAGAAAATTTACCATTTTTCCTGATAAAATTTGCACAGGCTTACAGGAGCAACATAACTGTGTCACTGAAACCAGAGCCAGGAGCGAATTGCTCACACTGAACCTGCAACACAGATAAATTAATTTAGTTGAGTTGCATACAGCTTCCAAACAGGGTATAAAAGAGTGAGAATTACAAAAATTACTTGATATATCTGGCTATGGACAGGAATGTGCTGTTTTGTAATAATTTTTTTCAGAATGTCTGTACTGACATATTAATTTAGTCTTTATTATTTCTCCTAGATAGATCCACAACTCACTTTTGTTTAAAATCCTATAATGTTTCTAATCCATTGGTTTTTTTTAATCTCAGTCCACATCATTCACATCAATCCTAAAGAAGTCTTAACTGAGACACTGATGTGAGGTTAAACATTGTGAGAACTTGAGGCAAATAAAAATCATTAAGTTTGGAACCATTAAACCACAAAGAATGTTATTGTTAATAATGTAGTTATTAAAGTATTTGGAAGGTAAATATTTAAACAACTTTGGTTGCTCTGATATTAAAATTAACAAATATTCTTAATTTTACAATATAAAACCCAATAGAATTGGAAATAAAGGTATCTTTTTCTTCAGTGTAATTCAATGAAGTGTATTCTATGAAATATTCAGACACTACTTCGCCTTTCAGAGTTATTTGGGATGAGAATGGCTCTTTAACATCGAGCATAATTACACATTGATCATAAGATAAACGTCTTCCATCAAATAAGACTTTCCTGTAATGAAAACTTCTTCAAATTTATTAAGGCACCTAGAGGGATTCCTGTAATGAGATGCTGGGATGAAGCCCAAAGCTCCATTCTGTCCATGAATTATGTTTCCCTAACTTCTAGGTTGGGTTTTTTTTTTTTGTTTCCAACATAAAAGCCCAACCCTGAAAAGTGCAAAGTGTTTGCTGGAAACATTCAGAGCACCCTCAACCCTCTCTGGGCTGATCTGTTCACAAGCTCAATCTGGATTCAGAAACTTGTAGATGTGCAGTAGCTGGCTATTTAAATAACAAAAGCCTGTTGTGTAAAAATTGCACTGAGGTATTCCTTAACTACAATAATGCTTTAAAACTCCCTTTGCATGTCTATAAATTAAAACTATGTATCTCTTAATAAAATTTAAAGGAAAATAGTTCTATTACTCCTTGGATTTTATTAATTTTTATACTAATTTTAAAGCAATTAAGAAAGTTCTAGGATAGTGGAAGTAAAACTTGGGATATTTTTAAAATGACAAGGAAGTAAAATACTTGAATAAAGATATGTGTCTGTTAATCAGATTGCTGACTACTTAAGATCTATTTAGTGTTGTTTTCACGGCAGTGTTTACTGGAGCACCGTTAAGAATTCCACTCAGTGTCTTTGATTAAGAGCAGCCAAACAGACAGCAGCAGCAAACTTGCTGCTTTATTTCAATGATTTAAGTGAAAATCTAAAGGTTCACTGAATAGGGTGAAATTACCAGAGTCCAGGATTTTTCCTTTCCCTTTCCCCCTCCTTTTAACTAGAGGTTGTGATCACATTTTCCGTTTTCTGCAGTCTTAGATTAATGGATAATCTTGGCTCACCTAGGACTATACACTGGATATTTCCTTCCCTGCTGACCGTGTCATCTGGTGTGTTTGTGCAGTCCTGCTGTGACTTGCTCACATACTGGATAAACAAACTTTTTTCTAGTTTTCTTTCTTCACTCTCATTTCCCGTGCTCTCCTTGTCTTTGAATGGTCCCTTTAACTGTGCTGGAGCTCTAGAATGAATCTACGCACATACCATTGTAAAGCTTGGTATTGGATTATAATGTTGCTACATGAAAAGTATCTTGCACTGATGATATTACCTTTTCCCACCCATATTCATAAGAAATTCTTCAGGCAGGCAAATAGTTCATGACAGTGGATCTTGTTCATTACCATCTTCTCCCTGAGGATCTCTAATAGTTTGGTAGGAAGTTAGGAGAAATTAGCTCCAAAACATAAGACCGAACCAAACCCCAAAACCATAGGAGTGGAAAACTCCTTGGACCATTGCCACTTTTGAAAGGAAGAATATGGGTCACTGTTCATGCTTCAGGATAGATTGGATAGATACTGTGTGTTAGGAGGAAGTGTGCTTATAAAGGATTTTCCATAGTTATAAGCTAAGCATAAAAAATAAAATTATTCTACCCTACAGCAGTATAAATTCAGCTGCTTGTAGAAACTCTAAACCGGTGACACTGGTCATGCAAGTTGCCTTGTCATGTTCTGTCTTTCTAAATGATTAAAAAAATGCCAAAGAAGGAGAGATTGTCAGGTTATTTAGAGTAAAGTCATTATCTTAGCAATTTTTTACCCTTGCTCCCGAGGCTCCTTCCTGTCTCTGAGTTAATAATGTTCTTAAATTTAGGAAACTGATTGTGACAGATGGCTCCTATGTACAGTTGTGCGCGTGGATGTGTGTGTGTGTGTGCATACATACCCTTGTGGTCCTTTGAAGCGTGTAAGGAAATGTGATTTTTGCATTGCATGCATTACTAGGGTAAGAAATACAAAACCAAGCCAGTGTCAGTTGAGCATTATTTTTACAGCTATATCATATCACCGGTGAATGCGATTAACAGAGAAGGTGTCAGTTCAGGAACCTGAAGGCTATAAATTTTCCGTGCAGGAAAGAGACAGTATAAGGAGGAGAAAGCATAGCTGTCCTGCACTGACTCACAACTTGTTTTAACTTCCTTTAGGGACTTGTGAGAGCCTGACAGATCTCTTCTGTTTCAAACTACACCAGGTGTGTTTTTGTAGTGAGTCTGTTAACGAAGATGTTACTAAGAGCTAGGTTTTGTAGTGCCTGAAAATAACCAGTGAGGAATGGGATCAATGCCACTCCTAAAAAACTGCTGCTTGGGGGTGTCTGTTAATTTGCAAAAGACTTCAGTCACATCTGGACAAGCAAGTCGGATTTAGTGACTTTAACTGGGAAGCCGGTGATTCCTCTTTCAGTCCCTCCAGTTCCTTGGTGATGGTGGGCTTCTTGAGTTGAGCATAATGGTGAAGTGAGAGAACGGAAATGTGCATTAATTAGAGTGAAAAAGAAGGGTCTCTAGCCCTGCCTGGGAGCTGTAGTCCTTCAGCAGTTTGATGGCTACAGTGGTGATTTTCTTAAACTTCAGGACTGCATTTTTGGCTGTGTTTCAAGTTTTAGAAAAATAGTTATTTTGAGTTGGAAATCACTTGACAGAGTTGTCCTAGCTCTCTGAGTTGCCCTCACTTGTCCCCAAGAACCCTTTTCCCCTAGGATAATCTCACCAATTACATTTGAATTTAAAGTTGAGGCCTGATCTTCCACTGGTAAAGTCAAGGGAAGCTTAGCACTGCCATGCAGACAGAAATCCTGTGTTTTGCAGCACTAGGTCTTATAAAAGTTTGCATGTATTAAATTGTTATTTATGTATGTATAATTAATATGCAATACATCTTTATTACTTATAGTTTTAGGAGGCAGAATCTGTTCCTAAGATTTGTATTACCCTTTTAATCCAACTGTGTAAAGCAGGTGCTTGGGCTTAAGTCCAGAGAGGTCCCAGAAGACATATTCTTTGATCTCACATCGTCGCAAGGTATACAGATCTCAATTTTCAAATTATTCACTATGTTTTCTTTATTGAATACTGTTCCTGATATTGCTCACTACACCAAGTCTTTGACTGAGTTTCTTTTAAGATGCGCTTATGTTTTATTTATCTGATTTTCTTTCAATATTACTTTAGCAATTTTGTTAATGACATTATGAAAGACAGAGACAGAAGTAGTCCCAGTGAGTTCTGTCAATCCTGCACAGATTGGTTTATGCTCCTCAGTCCAGACCTACTGAACACATAGTGGGTAATCTCAGGCTGAACCAGAAACCAGCACACCTATAGCTTATGACAAAATTCTTGTCACTGATGGGAGTTACTTTTTGCTTCTATTTACTTTTGTCGTATCAAAATATTTTTACAATGTTTGATAGGAATATTTTCTGAGTGAGATGAGCAGATGCAATTATATTCACTCAAATCTTTAAAAGCTCCTGTCCTTCGTAAAATAAAAACTATATATCAAAAAAAAAAAAAAAATAAAAAAAGGAAAAACAACAACTAAGGCAAAAAGGTATTTGTATAGGTTTTGGGCTTTTTCACAAACTACTTTCTTCACAAGTCTTGAGGAATCTTTCTACACAAGATTTTCATCTTAAAAATAACTCTCTGACTTAATTCTGACAGAAACATCCTCTAACATGAACTAGGCTTCTTCAGGAAGGAAAGGAGTGTTTTGGGGAAAAAAAAAATACTTCCTGGAAAAAGCTAATCAGTATAAAAGGGAAATGGTCAGCAGCACCTGTGTAAATTTTCAGGAAAAACTGGAGTAATCAAAGTGTGTGAGATATTTTTCAGCAACAGGAAAGCACATATTTTCCTCAGCCATGTACATCATACTTCTTGCCTCTCTCCTGGGGAAGCTGTTTTGCCTTTTTTTTAATAACCTTAAAGATTTAAGAAGGAAAAAAAATAGAAGTACATGTATATGATGACCTTCTTTGTCTTTGTTTTTCAGTTAACTTTACTGATCTTAATCAGCGAAGTAAACACGTCTGTGGTGCGGATCCCCACATTCCCTCAGTGTATGTGTAATCCTAGAGCTTTGTTTCGCCTTTTCCTCAGGACCTGTAAGATGGTTAGCCGCAGCGGATATGGCAACTGCAGGTTTACTGTGCACGCAGGCATCTCTGCCATCACGGCGGGGTCTCATGCTTGAGTTGGTCTCTCTTTGATCACCACCTCTGGGGAGGAGGAGAGGCTGGCAGGGCTGGATGGCAGCGGCCAAGCCCAGGTGGGGTGGTGGAAGCGTTGAGTGCTCCCCAAGAGGTGGGAGCACCTTCAAGGCACTGGGACCTCCTTCACCTCATGTGAAATGTCTGCTGTGGAGAGTAAGGTGAATCCAAGGGGATGGGAAAAATGAAAGGAAAAGGAGACTCTCAGAGTTTCAACAGCATTGATGTTGGTTTGGCCATGAGCTCTGGAAAACCCAGAGGTAAAAAACCCCACTCTGGTGAAGTGACTCCCTTCCTTCTCTGGTCTGGTGTGCAATCTTGAGGAAGTCACCTTACCTCTAGATCTCGACTGCTTTTCCCCACCACTCTCCTGCCACCTCTGCTCTGATTGTGGACCCCGTAGGAGCTGGGCAGTCACTCCCCAAGTGTATAAAACACATTGCAAAGGTGTTTCTGTTCTCCTCCTGCTATGGTTGCCCTTGAACATGGAAGCAAATCTGTGCTTAGAAGAGGTGCTTTGAAAGATGTATTTTAGAAATCTGAAGGGCATATGTAGCCAGTGGTCTCTCTAAGTGCCCCTGAGTTTGTGTGCAAAAGGGTTCAATATTTAACTCTGCAGCTCTGATTGTGGTTTATCTTTTATCATCTAATCCTACCCTTTCATACAGGAACTTAAAATTACCCAAAGACATATTTTGGAAGAAATGCCATAATCATAATCATGTAATTCTGGTTTCTATCATACCCTTGAAGGGACATTTTCAGATCCTACTCCCACCCTGGCAGGCAGGAAGGATTTATTCTGGCTTTGTAAGCTGAGGCAGGCAGACCTGGAGAGAGACAGAAACTGCAACTGTTTGTTATAGAGAATACGGTTATTTTGGTGTCTTGCCAGTAACACTAGAGTACCAACAGATGTTGTACAGGTGATTAGAGCCTACACAAGTAAACAGAAGGAAACTGTGTGGATTATAATATGGCTGGAGTTTCTAGCCTTCAGTTAAATTGCTCGAACCCTAGATAAAATCCACCCGCCTGAAAATACCTTGCATTTGCTGTTTTCTTGGGTTGAAAATAGTTTCCTGAGGGATGTGCTTGTAACATTGGTAGAGGGAGCCAGATTATTTATTTTTTAAAAATAACTAAATATATACATATATATATATCCTTTTTTAGGAAGAGTAACTGTTATTTCTAGAAATAAGCTATTACTAGCTTCCAGATTTGGAAAGCCAGACACATTGAACATCACTTTTGATGTGCAGTATGCTACCTTTGGCTGTAAAAAGGCAGGGCTAGGCCAAGGCAGGGGCAATGTCTGGCTTTGGAGGGCAGAGGTGAGCCTGGGGAGACGGGAGCAGCCTAGGCTGTAAGGCTGGACTGCTTCCCTGGGCTGGTGTTTCCCTGATGAAATTACTGCCTGGTTCTCTGCTGTGGGCCAGATATGCTACATATAGCAGTTGATCAGGCCACTTAACCAAGGTGCATGTGTTCACATTTTCTTTTATCTATTTATTTATGTTTATTAAGAAATAATAAGTGGCAAACCCTGTTTCCAGATGGGAAAGTGCCATAGCTACAGAGCAGACATGAGGCAGGAGCCTTCACCAGTGGGAGCACTGGGTATGACAACACTTCCCACTCATCCTGTTCCCTCTGCAGCTGTGCATCCGCTCCAAAGCACGAGCCTTGGAATGCAGGGGATTTTCATGGCCACCGTTAATTCCAGTGGGAAATGGTACAAATGTTATGTAGAAAATTGCATGGTATGGAACTGCTGAGTTTTACACATTGACTTCAATGGGGTCTTTCATACTGCTGGAAGACCAGAATCTGATCCTATGCTTTACTTTCTCTTGGATGTAACCTAAGAGGAAAAGTGGGAGACTGAACATTACTTTTTAGGAATCTGGCCCTTCAATTTTATTCCAGAGTGGAAGTAGCAATGTTTGCAGCTCCTACATTACCGGTGTGTATATCATTCTAAACAATGACTTCTTTGTTTAAAGATGCTTTTAGATGTAGGATTGAATGTATTGAGTGCACTGATGTTTAGCCTTATTTTTTTACCCGTGTACCTGCAAGTCTTTCATGGCTGTAGTCTTCTATTGGTGCATATGTTTCTGGTCTACAGGCAGTCTTTCACAGCATCGTTAACTACAGACCGGTCTTTAACAGAGAGCCATGGGAAACACCTGCCTTCTACAGTTGCCAAATTTTTTTTATACATAGTTTTCATTGCACTGTGCTTATCTTTTATATATACATACATACATACATACATACATAAATACATACATATATATGCACAGACATAAATATTTCTATATAAAGATATTCTGGCAGCTGTCATAAAATAATAGTAATAGTGCATCAGCTAATACCCTAATATCCCTTCTCTCAGCAATTTCATACTGTGAATTTCTGTAAATTTATTGTTTTCAATTATAATTTTTTAAAAAATCATCACACAGGTTAATGAGCAGAAAGAGATTAACGAACATGTGCCTACACACCTCTCTAGAGTATGTGCATTCAGTTCTATATTTAGCTATAATTTTAAAGAATTTGAAACTACTAGGTTTTTTTTTAATTAAGGGGCCAGATCTTTTGCTTCCATGATGTAGAATTTGGCTATATAGGGGCAAGAGAAAAGGTTAGACAATTGCAAATTAATGTGTATTTCTGAATAAGGTAATTATTTTTGTCTTGGAACATACAGGACTACTGTGTTAATGTATAAATATTCTGGTTTGTATTTAGCAGGACAGAATTGAAGATATGGGTGGGAAAACACAATATTGGGCATGTTAAAGCCTGGACAGGTGTAAGCTCTAGTGAACATCTCACTTTTCAACTAGGAAAAGTTGGTTTTGTGAATTGATCTTTAAAGGGAATACTCTGCCTAAAGATGGAGAATTAGGTTATCTTGGAATGGGTACTTTTGCCACTGCCATACGAACTACTACTTTTCTAGTCCTAGTGTGAGAAATAGAAAAGTTCTACCTTGTTGGGGGAGAGCTGTAAAAGCGCCAGCTCTCTGTTCCATCAAAGCAGTTGATGCCCAACACCTTCAATGGGTAACTGGAGTGGTAATCAAAGGTGCTGCCATGAGAGACCATATGCAAATTGTGTCAAAAGGCTGAAAGTCACACTGCAACTGCCAACATGGGAAGGAGTAGAAATATGGTGTTTAGTTTTTTAAAATGTTAATTCTCTGAGCTGGAATAGGGAAGTCATGCTGAAGACAGGAGGCAGTGTGGAAGAACACATGAACACAAGGGTGGGGAGTATTGCATGCCACAGAAATTTGCCAGAGTTTGTAGCAGTGATAACAAAAAATGGCTTCCTCTGTTTTATTATGTATTATGGCTTTCCAGCCAACATCGACGTTCTCCTGCTAGGACAGGCTGGTGGCCCCCAGAGAGCAGCTCTTCCAGATGACTGACTGTGTTTGCCTGTAACATGTTTCCCATCCAACTGTTCTGAGATATTTTCCAGTTTAAATACAGGCTCAAATCAGCCATTTACAAGGAGCCGTTGCTGAACAAATATGCTTTGAGAACAAGCACAAACCTGTAAAGCTCCTCTCCATCTTGTGGAAGCATTTAAAATGCCTCAAAAACAAGGAGAAGGAATAGCATAATCTGAGGCCTCAGAGGTGGGGTTATTAAGGTTTCCAAACACATTTCTTGCTGTTAAGCCCTAGACACATCAAGAGATGGCATGGAAATAGTGTGTCTGAGTTAAAGCTGAGCAGCATCATGGAAAAGCTAGTGTTGAGGATAAAATATTAATAAAACAGGAGTTTGTCGACCAGCATGTTGTGAGCTGTGATTACAAGACTGTTAAAAGCCAGCCGTGAAGGTCCTGTAGAAGCACTCCCTTGGGTAAGAAGAGACAACTTGGTGAAGAAGCTACAAGCTGTCAACAGGAATAGTTAATGGAAGGGTTTGCAAGGGTGCAACTTCCCCCGCAGATCAGGTGGTGACATTTCAGAGCCATTTCATCAGGGGAGGGGAGTGAGATGTACAAGGCAATGATCTTAGAGCGTTGTGATAGCATTCCCTAAAGGGAGAAGGAAAATAAATTAGATCAGTGATCTCCCTGAGCAGAGCTGCCAGTTGTTAGAATCTCTGAAGGGAGTGCACAAGCCAAGATGACACCGCTGAAGGAAAAGGACGAACTCATTTGTCTAGATGTACAAATGTATTATTTTTATTGTACCAGTGCTGTAGGCCCCTGTTGCAGGAGGTCAGAGCTTGACAAATGTTGGTTAAACAGCCCCTTTCTGAAGATAAACTGTTGCAGAACAGAGCAGATAGGCAGGACTGAAACGGTTGTTTTCCTTGAGATAGTATATGTGGAAGTGTCAGAGCCCCGTTGGCTGCTGCTGCTGCCTCAGAAGAGGGACTATCAAGAAGAACCCGCAAATTTTTCAAAGGTATCGTTAGGCCTTAAAATACAGTTGTAATCTTTTGGCTAGCACTGGTGTCCTTCATTACCCTGCAGATTCAATATCTTACAAATGTAATCTGAACTCATGCTTTTTAATGGACTGTATGCTACTAATCACTTAAAAATCAGTGTGGGGTTTTTTTCTCTTTATAATGAGACTGAGCTTTTTATTTGTATGTGGATGGAGTTTTGCCAGAAAGGCTTATGTCAAGTGGTTTCATTCAGCAATGTGAAAACTCATGTGCTTGTTTCTGCAGGTACAGAGAAGTGGAAATCAAGCAGTTGCAAGAATGTAAGTAATAACTCCACTTCTGTATGTGATTTTTTTTTTTTTTTTTCCCAGGGAACAAACTGGTGTATAAGTCTTTGAAAATGTGACTCAAAAATGAGACAAAATTTTCCTAGCCCAAATGTTCAACTCTGTCTTAAAACATAAGTGTCACTTTATGGGACCACCATGCAGTACTGTATAAAATTTTATGTGCCATAATCAATAGTTAATTGGGAAAGTTGTGCTAGTAATTTTAGTAAACTGTTCATGGCTTTAAGATATCTTGATTATAAAATAAGAAAACAATTTCATTTAACCTGCAACCTTAGTACCCCTTGACTTCAGCGGGCTATAGACCAGGCGCAGAGTGACTGGACATTCATGTTGTGCTGAGGGCAGAGTCTTGCCTGTCGAGCAATGTCACCTACGTTTCCTTGCATTCACCAGCTGTGAGTGTGCCTTTGCCATGTCAGGAAATTGTTTAGGCTCTGATGAAGGTGACACCAGGTCGAGCCTTTACAACAGAGGTTTGTCTTGGCACAGACACAGGCTTGTTCTCTGTTGCCCTGTGTCTTTTACTGGCGTAAACAAGTGTGAGTGCTACTGTTCACCACTATTCATGGCAAAGTTCAGAGCCACTGGGAAAATGTCTTGGGGCATCCCATCTACCTATGGTGGTAAGGACTGATACCTCTTACATGATTTTGATATCTGGTTTTAGTGCTGCAGCTTGCAGCGGAGAGCATCTGAAGTGCATAATTGTCCAATGTGTAGTTCGAGGTCATTGCTAAAGGGGAGGGGTGGCATAGTTTTGAGAACCTTCATCAGACCTGGCCCCAAGGTGGGGATATAGTTGTCTCTCTGGACTTGGTCATGTCCTCAGCAGCCACATATGCATTTTCCCTCAGCAAGTTAATGTTTGGTTCCAGTAAGGCAGAAAGCTATGGCAGGGTTTTTCTTCACTGCAATGCGTTCACTGCTGTGCTGAGTTTTGTCATGCCTAATCATTGAGCTGATTCAGCCTTTCAGCAGCATAACAGTGGTTTGAAACAAGGAATTCATTTCATATCTTATGACAGAATTAATGTTAACACTTTTCCCACTGGAAACATGGACCCTTCACTTGGCTTTGTCACTGCCAACAACTTTTCCAGTTCATGGGTGACAACCTCCCTTCTCTATGCTTGAAAAATGTAGAATCTCTCATTCTTGAAATGAAATAATTAATTCTTAGTAATATTACAGAGTTAACAAAAATCAACAACCATGAGAGATGAAGACTGCAGCGTTTCAGTAAAATATTTCCTTGAAGAGACGTTTCCAAAGGAAACTGATGACAACAAAGAAGCTGAAAGAGAAAGACTATCCATTAAAGAAGATCTAGCATGACCCCAAGTAGAAGCCAATTTTTTTGAAACTAACTGCTTTTCAGTTTTGATTAATTACTTGGCACCAAAAATTGGACACTTAACAGCATTGGGTCTACTGTGGAAATTAACTCACTGGGAGTCACTAATGCAAAGCTAAAGGTTTAGAGTAATGACCAGACAAGCCAACTATTTTAGCTTTTTGTATTTGCTATGTGTACAGGCAAGGAGTCAGCACTGTTCATCTGACAGTCTCTGGGTCAGAGGCTTTTGTGCTCCGAACGGTATAGCAACATAAGTTCCAACATAAGAACAAATCTAGACACAAGCAGAAATGTATTGTTTTAATTTGCAATCATATATTTCAATGGGAAACATATTCTGCACTCAGTAGGAGATGTTTAGGAAAATATTTGACATCAAGAGAAAGCAAAAATGATTAACAGTGTTTCTCCCATTTTATAAG
This sequence comes from Antrostomus carolinensis, assembly GCF_000700745.2. NCBI lineage: Eukaryota > Metazoa > Chordata > Aves > Caprimulgiformes > Caprimulgidae > Antrostomus > Antrostomus carolinensis. Next base: position 121,344 of record NW_010297400.1, on the reverse strand, counting down.
CAAACTACCCAGCAGGTTATGAGCTCAGTTCAGTGCAGAAGTTCACTTACCTCATCTTACTCTTTGCAAAGGGACTAAATCTTTGCTAATTTTCCTTAAGAATGGATAGTCAGAAACCTTAGATCTGAATGCCAAAAAGGAAAGGGACAACTTAGGAAATGTTATAAACCTATACACAACTAAGCATGTCTGAAAAGTCATTTTCCGCTTGAATTACAGGAACAGAAGGCTATGACTTTAGTGAGAGCTGGGTGCTGCACTTTCTGTCTCCTGGCTGGGTCAGGCAGGATATCCACCATCAGAATGCATTAACTGTTTGTATCCAGTTTACTTTTTCCCCACATTTTGCTCTAATCCACTCACAAGTGTTCACATGCCTCAGCACCTGCATAAGAGACGTGTGTTAAAATCATGTAATGGCTGTCCAGGTCTGGTTGCGATGAGAGCTGCTGCGAGCTGTTCTCCAGAGAGTCGGACTCTGGTGAAAAAGCTCCTCCAGGCAGACTTGGAATAGCTCAGGAGCTCACTTCCCACTTCTCATTGAGTTTTGGATGAAAAGGCAGGTCTGAAAGCTGCTTATACTTATATTTTTTTATTCAGCTGTGCTCTCTGAGGACGCTATCAGTTATCAGCACTGAGAGACAGACAAACGTGAAAAAAAGAGAGAAACTTTGTGCTCACAGTAAAACATGGATACTTTACAGCTCATTCCTTAAGTGTGGGATGGAAGGACTTCAAGATTAGATGTGGGGGGGTGTGTTAATGGAGGTATTTCTCCACTGACTTCAGCCAAGATCTCTCAAGGCTCATAAATTTGACTAGCAGGACCTTTGTTTCTGTTGTTGCTGAATGATATGGATCACTAGGTAGCTTTTTCTGTTTTTTCTTTTTCCTTTTGTTTTATTATTTGCAAACTCTCTCATCTCTGATAAAAAGAAATTGCCAGAATAAAGAAACTAAAGTAGCCAGGCTTATTTAGTTTCAATTCACATGTCTTAACAGAATCAGAATTATTCTTCATGGGTGTTTTTCCTCCTGAACTAGTGAGATTTCTCCTTCATTATGAAAAAGGTCTTGACAATGTTCTGGAGTACATTATTTCTGCCAAGTCATTTTATAAACAACATTAAGACTTCAAGGCCCAAGGCAAGGCTGATCCTTAACAATTCTATGGGTCCCACAGCCCACATTTCACTTAACTGAATGGGCTATAGCCCCTCCTGACTGAGTCTGCTGATGAATTGAAGCATCCAGTAACTACTGAATGGGAACTGATGAAGTTAAACAGTAGCGAAGAAGAGAATCTGCAGCTTCCTTTACTTTCAGTAGAGAAATCTCTATTTTCCTCAAGAGCCTTTTAAAGACCTTCAAAATAAAGCTCAGGAGAGTGAAGTGCCATCAATTAATCACAACCTGAGTTCCTAGCACAAGGCGCTGCAGCTTTCAGGAGTTTAATTTTGTCATCGTCTGTTTTTTTTTTTTCTTTTTCCTGTGTTCTCTGATGATGATTCACCTGTCATTTGAGTTATTATTTTAGCATTATTATTCACTGAAGGAAATATTTGAAAGGGCCATGAGATTTACTGAGAAGAAAGAGCTGATCTGTTTTTCACAGTTTTAAGGACACATACTCAAAACAGAATCTCCTTTTAAGTTAAGGCTGTGGCAGACTTAGTTACCTGTTTTAGGAAATGACTTTTATGTAAAAGTTTCTTATTTGAAGAAAACTATTTGAGTTTAGTGAACAGAAGCACCTATTCAGGTCACAGATCATCTGTCTCAAGAATATTTGGGCATCTAGCAGGGTTTTCCTGGCTTTTTCTTTGATACTCTCATAGCAGGATTGTTTTTATTTAAAGCATATTTCAGACAGTTTAGTTATACCTACATTTCTGTATGCTTCGTGCTTTTGGTAGGTCTCTTTCTTTAACAGATAAATGATGCAATCTCTCTTGTCTGCACCAATAACTGTTTTCTCCAGGTCAACTTTTCACTGGTTTGTGATGAGAAAAAAACCTCACAGATTTTTTTTTTTTTTTAAAGTATTTGTTAACATTGAATGTTTGGACTTGAATTAAATAAAAAGTTAAATGGAATAGGATGTATTTTTAATCTCTTGATTAATATATAAAATGTAAGAATAGCACTATGAATTATTTCTTTATATGACCAGACACATGACACTAGGACAGGAAGGTCATAGCTTCAGACAGAGAGACACAGGACAGCAGGAGATTTCCACAGCTCATTTAAAATAAGTTCATAGTTTTCTGGCATCTCTAGACTTTTGGGTCTTGTTGCTAAGGAAAAAAAGAAACTTAAGGACAAGGGAGGTTTAAAATCTGTTGTAGCTTTCTGAGCTTTTTTTACTAATTCCAGCTTTCCTGTGTGAGCTTCAGTTTTATTAACAATTTACCTATCAAATTATTATCTATCACTCCATTGAAGAATTAATGTTCATGTAGATGTACAGCTTTATTCAGTGTTGATTTTTTGAAACATTTTAGGCATTACTTAAATGTTAGTATTGGCTTTCTGTTCCAACATGTATAGTCAAAGTATGGTGACAGCAACTGCTGCACATTTTCTTCTCTGAGAAAAGGAGTGAGCATTATTAGTAGTAAATACTTATCATCAGGCTTTCACATTTGAAATTTTCCAGTGGTCCCTGTTAGATGTGCAGTTCAGCCACCGTTTGCGATGGCATGGCCAATGCAAATCACCAGCCATGCTAGAGCTGTCAGGCAGTATGGATTTGAAGCACAGTTAGTTGCAATAACCATATAAAATGACAGAAAATGCTTGCCTTCCTGCACACTCTGTATTGTCCCTCTTTTCCTCAATGGTGAGGCTGTGGCAGGACTTTTCAGAGAGAGAATTTAGGAATATCAGCTGTGGAAGCCAAGTCCATATGTGTGCCACAGAATCTGCAATGGTCCGGTGTTTAAAAAAACAGTAAAGCTGGTTGGCATGGAGGTACCTGCTGTGGTGCGGGAGGAAGAGAGGAAAGTGAGAGCAATCTCACAAAAATACTGCTCCTGGAGGTTTCCATACCACATTCATTGGAGCTGCCTTATGTAAAAGCAAAGGAAAAATGCCATCAGAAAGAAACACTGCTTTGTGGGCATCTTGTATGCATATACATCTGTGCGCACATCTGTGCTGGAGTACAGACATAGATACAGATCATTAACATCTATTTTCTGAAGGTGATCCAAAGTATCAATCACCTGAATTATTGCAGTAAAACCTGTCTTTTAATGAAACAAAAGTGAGACATGAAAATAAAAGGTAACCTACTTTTAAATGTTTATAGAAGATAAAGGTTTAACCACAAGTCTTTCATCAAATGGAAGACAGTAGGAAAAAAAGTTTAGAAAATGCCCTTTGGCTGCTCTTTACTGTGTGGTGAAACCTCACAGTATCTCACCTCATATACTATATGGGCCCTAAAGGCAGCTGGAAATGTTTAGAAATACGTCTATTTTGGTACATGGCTGCCTCTCTATCTGTTATATCCAGCAGTGGTTCAAGGAAGGGAGATTTAGCTTAAATGAAAAGCCCAGACCAAAGTGTGAGATGGTAAATGGCGCTCGAGGGTATACAGCAGTCTAAACGGTGCCCTCTGTTAAAAGAATCAGCCACCTGACTGCTCATTAGTTAGCAGTAAATAATGAGGAATACCTTGAGGCAGGAGCTCAGAAGTGCAGATGTCCCAGAATATCCACCCAGTTTGTGGTGTCATGAGATCTGTAGTGTCGTAAGGTAAAATACACTTAATCCCTCTTCTGAGTGAAGTAAAGCATTTTACAGTCTTTGTGGAGTCTAGTAATTTTGTATAATCTTTTCAGTGAGGATATCAAAAAAGGAAAAGCAAAGTCCATGAGACTGGGCAATGACTGCATGTTCTCCCCCTTCCCTGTCACATTGCACACCCAAAAGGCATTTAGCAATACATGGGTACCCCTGGAAATTCCCCATCAGGCTGCCACCCCCCCCTCCCTCTCAAAAGGTAGTAGGTGGTGCATTTTGAATTAGACTAATAACAAAACTGAATTTCTTAGGTGATTCCAGTTGTTTTAACAGGAATACCAGCATCCCAAACCAGAATTTCCCTTGCAGGGAGGGAGGCTGGGCAGGGCCAAGGCTAGGGTAAAAGCCCAGTCATGTTTAACAGCAATGGTGCCATTGCAAAGAACTGCAGAAATATAAGAGGTTTGAATTGAAATTTAAACAGCCATGGACAGTTTTTTAAAAAGCTGTATCTTTTTCTGTTAAGGCATTTTTAAACCTTAGAGAGCTGTATAGAAAAGATGCTTTTCTGTGATAAATTTTAGACTGCTTTGTATTTGGGGTGCTATCTATGGCTAGAAGGTATTTGCTGTAGAGTTTTTTAAGCATTTCAGTCACAGAGAAGTTTCAGTCCTATTAAATTTTAATGAAACTTGGGCTCCTAGATGCCTATATTTTCCCTTTTGTGAGCATTTCTCTTCATCCCTTTTTTTCTGTTTTTTTGCCACACTTTGGGTACAGCTCCCCAGTTGTCTGAGGCCACATGAAGCAACAATCTTGGAAGGAAGATCAGAATAAAGACAAAAGTGAAGGTCTGTTCTCCATACCTAGCCTGATACAACACTCCCTGCTCTGGTGAGTAGGAGACACCTCATGTCTGGGTCTGTGCTGGCTTCTTCCTGTCTCCTTAACCCTTCAGCACTGCACTAGGGCTCAGCCTTGGCCTCCAGTGTTTCACCCCATCTCATACCAAGTGTCATCTTCTGTCACCCTCTCCCTACAACTCACAGCAGTACCTGCCTTGATGTTTCTTTGATGTGTCCAGCTTTGTCTCGTACCAGACAGCCTCTGTGAAGGTGTCTGCACAGGAGGGTACCCGGGACAGACTCTGATGCCACGCCTGTTACACGCTTTTCAGTCATTGACTACTGTAATCACTGCCTACAGGGGTACTGGTTGAGGTCCCTCCTTTTTTGTCTATGCCCCACTCACAGTAGATTTCTTACCTCCTCCCTGCAGCAATCTGCCTCTACTTGTGGCCTGTTTACTATGCCTTGCGTGTTCGCTACCTTAGCAAAGATGCCGACCTGAACCCCTGTCTCTCCCTGCCTTCCTACCTTTCAGCACTGTGTCAAATCATGTTTGCTGAGAACATTAAACATGGTTTAATTCTCTGGACTGAAAAATCAAACAAACACTGCTTGAGGGCTACCTAAACCCCGTAACCAAGGAGTTTAAATTAGGAAGTGTTTAGTATAGGAAGAGCTTAAAAATGTGAGCCTAGGTTGCAAGTCCAGGTTCTTTTTTTGGTTTCTGAACGAATGCCTCGCATTGATCTCAGCATATATCCCAAAGACAGAGGGGATGTTTGCAAACAGATTGGGAACTGGGCAGTAGTGAGAAAGAGTGCAGAAAGGAGGAAGGATGCCGCTGCTGAGGGTACTCTGCCGGAAAGGGGTAGATCTGTCTGTGCTGGGCTGTGACCACCCTTGTTCTTGGCCCTTTCCCCCCTGCTGATGCCAGGGTGTAGTTCCCATCTTGGCTCTTGCATGTGCTCAAAAGATTTTGTCTGCCTGAGGGTTCAAACCAAAAGGTAAAGGGGATCTCCACCAAATGACTGCTGAACGGTAACAGCCCAGCAAAGGCTGCTGTGTGACTTCGCTGGGGATTTTAACCTGTGAGAGAACTGATCCAGCACTTTTTATGACCATTAAGCTTTCATATTCTCTGTTTCTTTCTCTGTCATGCATTTACAGGTACAGAAATTTTAAAAGAAAGTGCAAGTGGAAAAAGAAGTGGGAAATCCAACCTCAATAAACTCTCCATAAAATCCACAAATTAAGGGCAAGTACATCATGAAAGCATATTAGTCAGAGAGCTATAAATTCCAGCAAATTGATTGTCATATATAATAAAAAACATACTCTAACATATAAGTTGAAACAAATACCGCAAACCAACCTCAGGCTGTAAATGTTTAAGATTAGTCCTTCATACCACATATACCTGAGGTATAAATAAAGAAAGCAGGAAGGCTTAAAAAAAAAAAAAAAAAAAAAAAAAAAGAAGGAAAAAAGGTGTGTCCTAAAAATGAGAATTGAAATGAAAATGTGGTCCTTTGAGTTACACTCAGAAATTGGCTGCAAATCACCGGGTAGCTTGAAAGGTTTTCACAGCATAGACATGTTCTCATGCACTGCTTAACAGTGACTGGTCTCCCCTTCTTGAGATGAACCCATAGAGAAGCCTGTAGTGATAGTCCTCAAAGAGTGTGTCCTACTGTCTGTGGGCAGAGATGACAAACGTAGAGGGTGGCTGTGACACAAGGCAATGCCTTGACTTGATTGGGAATGATTGGAGACCATCAGCTGGTACTGCAGGAGCCCCATTGGTTGCAGTCTGGCCCTGGCCATGTCCCAGGGCTGCTGGTGCTCCCAGGGTGCCCCTTTCCACCCACAGCAAGCTGCACACTGCCTGGGACACCTTGGCTAAGGACAACCCCATTCACAGTGATGGGACACCTCCATGAGGAGCTACCTTTTTTTTGTGATGCTCTCCAGGACCTGCTAAATGCTGATGGGTTTCAGCTCGCATGTCAAATTACTGTGTACGCTCTTTTACAGCAAAATACTTTTAACCTCAAAGTTAACATATGATCCTAGTAGCCAAAAGCTAGCAAGAGTCTGTATTTAATCTAACAGTGTGCAATTGTTTCTATGTGTAATCCAAAATGACTTGATGAGGATTCCCAGTGCCTAGGCTAGAAGCCAGTTTCTTCTTTATTTAGTATATATTCAGTACCAGTTGCCTAAGGTACCTTTCCGTCTGCATTATTGATGTGATATAGGCAAATGGTTTCCAGTACCATATAAGTGGAATTTCTTTTCTCAGATCCTGAGCAATCAGCATCTAATCCTCCAGTAGGAAAGCTGTTTAAAGTCATGGCACTGGATCTTCTGTTTGAAAACATTTAGCTTAAAACAAGGAATATGTGACAATACCTACAGTGCTGCCTCCCAACCAGAGGAACCTCTGAGTTATTAAGGATGCTTCTGACTTAGACAGCAATTAATTATGTCAAATGGGAGAGGCAGTAGGCAAAATCATCCTGAGAAACTGATGGGGATGTTTGGCAGAGGGATTGGGCAACCCACAGGATGGCCAGGCTGAAGGTGCCAGCCCAGGTCCCAGGTGCAGGTCTCCCACCCCACCTGCCTGAATCCGTGCTGGGGCAAAGAGTGGCTGGGAAGCAGAAGTCTGCTGCCAGCCAGGGCTGCGGTTGGTCTGGGCAGTGCAAATGGACTCACTGGAGGCAGAGGCTGGTGAAAGGGAGTGCCGCCTCACCTGAACCAGCTGCAGGTACCAACTGCACCACATTCCCAAGCACTGACCTGAAATGTTAGGTAGTTTTCATTCACATGGAGCCTGAACTGCACCATGTTTCCTTCTGTCAGTAAGTATTGCCAAAGCCCTTCAGGTGAAGATAGACTTGAGAAGTGTCCTGAAGCTGCCCGAAACGTGATACTTCCTTCCTGGTGGGATTAGAGTCCCGCTGTCAATAGCATGTCAGTGCAAAATGGAAGCGGCGATGTTTACAAAATTAACAAATGGACTTCAAGTTAAACACCAGGCAATTTGTGAAACAGCTTTTTTTTTTCCAAGCCTTGACCAGTCTCCTGAGATTGCTTGCAGGTGAATGTTCTGTTATTCTTTCTGGACTGACTTATTCTAACATCATGTCATTTTTAATTGCTTTTCTTGAGAAAATATGCTTGTGACTCCATCCTGTTAGCCTCCTTGGAGTGCTCTTGAAGTTAACCTTTTCCCAAGGCCTCATTCACCATTCCTAAATCACAAGTATAGTTTTACTGACTTCAGATCAGTTACTGCAGTTGGGAGTGCAAAGCTCTATTCTTTATATGCTATGTGCTCTGTAGTATTAAGCTCTGGGTTTGCATACAGGAGCACCACCAACACCAAGACTAAATGGCACAGGCTCATTTTTATTGGGCCCTGATCGTACAAGGATGAGCATGTACATATCTCGAGCAGTCCTGCTGACTTCCCTGTGACTGCAGACAGGAAGAAAAAATTCAGCATGTGCCTAAAGCCTCACAGAATCGGGACTTAGAACATTAGATCCCACAGCAAGGAGAAGGAGAAGCTGTTATCACAAGACACTCTTGGGGAGGTGTAAAGCAAGGATGGTATCCTATCTGTCAGCATGGTGTCTGCCTACTCCACTTTGCTAGACCCTGGTCCTCCCTCCAACCACCACAAAATGCTCACACCCAAATATTCACATCTCAGGGGGTCCCTGAGTAGGAGTCCCTGAGCAAAGCCCTGGCAGGAGTGAGTATCCTTTGCTTATCATCACTGCTAACTGTTAGGTATGAAGCACAGAAAAAATGTGATATTTTTAGCAAACCAACTATGCCTGATGGACTGAAATTACACCACTTGTTTCAACAAGTAACAAATATGAAGCTGGAAGAGACAACAGGAAAGTATCCAGAACTGAAATGAATATTATTACTTTTCACCAGGCTAACAGGACTCCTTGCAACAGGCTCAAAATAGCTGTTTGCCAGTTATTTTGAAAAAAAAAAAAAGAAAAAAAAGAAAAAAAAAAGATTTGCTGCCAAGTTTTATGAGGAAGAAACTACACTAATGCATTATTTAGGTTATACAATGTTTATCACTTTTTTCCTTGTAGTCTGCACCATTAAATGTAAAAAGCAGATCTATCAGCATCTAAAGTTTCTTCAAAACATTGTGTAGTGTCTAGAAAACTGAACTGTCAGACACGATTGTCATGTACACATATTTTGTTATTAAATGTGTTGGGGCATGAGTTTTGGCAGGATTTCTTCACAACTACCCTGAACTTTTCTTGACACCTTTTATGGCACGTAATATATCTGCAACTCAGGGCTTGGTAAGCCCTTAATTCTTTAATTATGAGCCTAGAAACTCCCTTTCTAATTATTGTCCTGTAAGCAACATGGTCTACTTCTCATGCCAAAGCCCAGAAATTCACATTGCAGGTGCTTCACTTTGTTTGGCTGCCTTCTGCTAATTTTTCACATTTTAAGGTGCCAGGAGAACAGTGTGTGCTCTGCATTCTTGTGTCAGTGTAATCCTGGAGTGGTTTGGAGTCACTTGCTCGCTGATGTGACTGATATCTGGTATTTGTCACTTTTTCTTGCATCTTTTCTCCCAACAAAGGACAGTGCTCATCTCTCACATTGTTTGGACCAGGTTTGACCTGAGGACCAATTTTCTCCTGTAAAGGGTTAGAGTTTAGCATTGGCATTTGTGTAGTACCAAATGATGCCAGAAGCTTTCTCTTTTAAAGTGAGCGGGACTTGTATAAGTACTGTAGGAAATAAAAGGAAAAGACTTACATAGCTGACATGTCTAATGCTCTATAAATCGCATTTTACCCTATGGGGAAACTGAACTGGAAACTGGCTCAGTGTCTTGCCAAAGGCCACAGAAGATATTGGTGATGGAGAACCACCAGACCCCATGAATCCCAACTCTGTAGGCTCTGTGCAATCACTTTGAAAACTTCATTTCCTTCTACTGGACTGATTTTAAAGAGAATAATGAAACAGGGAATTCTGCTCTCTTCCTTATGTCCTGAGGGAGGAAGTCAGGAAAAGGTTTCTCTGATGATATAATTAATTTAATAAAATAGGAATTACCTACAAAGTTGTTTTTCTGAAATTTCTATAGAGGCTATAAATCTGGCATATATTTATTAAATATTAAGTTAGCAAGTGAAAATACAGCAATCTACAAAAATAAAGAAGACACTTCCATCTTTTCAAAGTATTAGAAAGTCCTATCTACTCATGCTGTATGTAAATTTATACACACACAATTTTATTTAAACCTAAATATATTTAAGCAATAATATTTTGCTTTCTTAGGTTCTAAACTAAAGTTATGTAATTCACTGATAAATATTTTTCTGTTCCTTTTCATATTCGTTCAACACCATGTATAAAGCTATTCACCTTACTGAAAAAAGGTTTCTATTATTCCTTAAATCTGGCTAGTGCAACCCCGTCAGCCAACAGCATCCTTTTGTAGCCTTTCAGAACACATACAAATGGCACAAGGTGTTAAGAGAAGCAGGCCACGAGGCCAAGAAGTTTAATGATGGATTTATTATTGAAAAGTGTATGCACTTTTCTGAAATACTAGTTGAACTTCAGGCTCCTCTTAAAGTTGCAGTTTAAAGAACAGAGTTCAATACTGAAACAGTCCATGCGATCTCCAGAGAGGAACCCAAAGGACCCTTTCTGGATGACAAATTATGGAAAATTTCCAAATCAAGTTGTAAACTTTGTCTCTGGATAAATAGCAATTGTCAAAACCATGTAGCTGCTCTGTAGGTTTATACACTGAAAGAGAGAGAGCTTAAACTTCAACAAAATTCCAGACCCAAACAAATTCAGACTTTTGGATTAGTTCATATTTGGATTTAAGTTTAATAATTTGGACTGATTTCTATAGCCAGACTGTTTTTGCAATAGAAGCTTGCTTATGGCTGTATTTTTCCAGGCTGATAATTTTTGATAAAGCTTTCTGAGGTTCAAGATCAGCATCACCTGGAATCTTGTTTAAAAAAAGCAAAGTATTTTCCTACCTCTTCCCATGCAGCTGAGTAATTACTTTAAGTTTGATGTCTTTGTGTTAAATGGCATTGCTTCAGACTTTATGCATGTCAAACAGCAAAAAGCTAGGAGAGTTCGAAAGGTTATCGCTGTTTCTCTTCGAATTCCAGTGTACTGTAAACCCTTTGGAGGTGGCTGCCTACTGCAAATCATTGTTTGACAGCTTCACTCAACTTCAAGACTTGTCAACTCAGGGGCCAATCTGACAGCTCTCAGGCAATAAAGTAAACAAGGGATTTGGAGCGTCAGGGAAGGAATGCTTAAAATGATTCCTAATATTTCTCCTATTCATAACATGTCACCAAGCCAGTGAAGTTATGAAGGCAGCAAGTCTCAGCTTCTTACGCATCCCAGGTGGCGTTCACAGGGTAAGTGAAAGCTTGGGGCAACCCTGGCAAGAGGCTTCCACCAAGTGTTATCCAGATTTGGTCCACTGATGGTATTCCTGATAGTAATGAAAACTCAAGGCATTATTCTTCAGATGGATGGTTTTTCAAATACTTTATGTACTGGTCTGCCTTAAAAGGTGGTTCAGTATTGGTGGAAGCAGAACCTCATTTAATAGTTGCTCTTTAATACCAAATATGACCAAGTTTTAGATTTTCTGTGTAATAACATAGTTAAGGGATACTTCTTTCACAGTGACCAGGAAAGCTGCAGACACTTTGGTTGCACAAATGCTCAGCTGCAGAATCTATAGTGGTGCAGAGGGTTGATCACTGCATGGATCTTACTGCTTAATGTACCTGTTTATGGACTTAAAACATATTTGCACATGAACTAACAGGTATGTTTTCTGAAGCAGTCACTTTTATGGGGTCTTGCCTTTGTGGAAATTATCTGAGACACCTTAAAAATCCTTCTTTTCAGATTCCAATAATCTGGCTTTGTTAATGTAGAGCCAATTGGATGCTCAAAATTATTAGTAGCTTTTAAGATTGTAACTTGGTTCTTTGGATGTTTTCTTGTGTATATTTCTGTACCAATTTGGTAGCATGTCTAACATACAATTCTGTAGGTTTATGTAACAGACAGGTTTTACAGTTCTAGTGAAGAATGTAAAACAAAGTCTAGAAAATCTGACCCAATTTTTAGACTAGTGTGACTGTTCCTTTCACATCTATTTAGAGAATTCCCGCTGCTAACACACCTAGAGCTGAACCCTTTGTTAACTATGTGGCATGTGCATGACAATAAATTACCTGTTGTCATTATTGAAATGACTAATGGACTGTTACCCTTTTAGGACGTTATTTAAAAGTCATTTTTCTAAAAGAACTATATTCCCTCTTGAGGTAATGCCTTTTTTTTTTCTTTTTAAATAACTCCATTAACTGTTGCTGCTCTGTGCTATTATAGGAGGTTTTCTAATTACATTAGTTGCTGTACAGTGAAATTGCAGTTATAGCTACATTGTCTTTTGATTCTTTTTCTAATAAGGACATCTGACTGCACACCCAGCTTGTGTAAATCTCTGTAGCTGTGTTTTCAAATGATCTAATCTAATATAGACTAGCTGTAATGTTTAGGGTTAAAGAACTTCATTTACTGCAGTATTACAACTCCATTAATTCACATTTTAAACTGAGCCCTGAACAAATGCACTTCAGCAGCCACTTGTGCTTGCTAAAAGATTAAAGGCTCTGAACCATGTGAAGAAAGGAAATCTTTATAGATTGCTTGCTAATGGCTGTTTTCTTTACTGTTGGAGTCAGTGAATTGAATTGTAATGGACTGGATTGACTCCACATATGGAAATTACAAAGAACAGGATCATTTTTTTACAGATTAAGATTTCAGTCATTCTGGAGGTTAGCTGCACACTTCAAAATGCTGGACCACAAGAAAATATCTGAAACACTGATGGGTCTTTTTAGCACAATATTGCTTACTTATGTATCTGTTCTGTACTTTGTATTAACAGCTTAATAGTTGCTATAAATATAGTTGATTTGACATCACACGGGGAGGTGCACGTAGCACCATGTAAAAGCAACTTACGTTGCACTATGACAGTATGGAATACTTGTGGTCTCCAGCTCACAATGCAGAGGAATATGTGGTCAAGGACTCACATTAATTTCATTCCTACCAATGTGCAAGTAAAAATTGGTTAGAGGAGTAAAACTGTGTTGTGTGTTCTTTTTCAGTGTTCCTAAGGCATATCTAGCCCAAGCTGTATTCCCAGATTTACGTTTCTTGCTGATACTGCCGTGACAAACTCAGACACGTCATAGCCACTCAGACTAAGTGGCAGAAGGGCAAAGAAAGTTTCTGCAGCTAAAACTGCTCTTACTGTGCAAAGCTAGACAGAGTGATGGGAGTTAATCACTGAAACACGAACAGACAGGACTAGCTTGTCATAATAAGAAGCTATCAAATCACAGTGCTGTTAAACTCTTCAATGTTTCATCATGAGCAGCTGTCAAACTCTTGCAGTTTCATGATTAATACATTACAGAGTGATTTCCTCCCTTATTCTGTTGCCTATAGCATTTTTTTAACTGGAAGTGGTATTGGTCATATTTATTTAAAGTGAGATCTGACTCTGCATGTGCATGTATATAAATGTATGAAAAAGCAGAGAAAAAGAAGAAATAATTCTCAGGACTGAGTCCATGCATGGGAGGGGACTGCCCCATCCGTCCTGCCTTTTATCATGCTCCTTGGCTGACAAAGAAGAGGAGATGCAAGCAGTATTGAAAACCAGTGTTAAGGTAGATAAACAATTTTCAGTGCCTGTACTGTATCTCCCTGTACTAACATCTGTGAATAACACCTCTAGAAAGAACTTCAACGTCATCTGTTCCCATGGAAAAACAGAATGAAAAAGAGTTATCACTGATTTATACATAGCCAAATTTGTAGATGAAAGAGATAATTTAATTATTGTTAATTCTCTCTCTTAGTGTTTTCATGTGAAGACAAAAGTGTGGGTCATCCACTTCTCCGAGGAATGCCTGGGGCTGCCGATGCAGTGTTAGAAAAGTTGCGGAGCCCTTAAACCAAATTAGGTGAAGCATGATGGTCATTAAATTACTTAAAACTGTGGCCAATAAGAAACTTCTGGGCTGTCCCAGAAAGGCCCCTATTGTCCCTCCCTGGGAGGGCTGGGAGCTGGTGACTCAAGGTGTTTGGAAAATCTCTGGCTTTCATGTCTGGGCGTTTTACTTGAACTAAAATTAATGCCTTTGAAAATTACTACTAAACAACAGGTATTATCAGGCTGTAATAACCACTGAGCTGCTCTTTGCCATAGTGGACTCCTGCCAGGACAGATTTTCCATATTTTGGGAGATATTTCAAATCAGGCTGTGATCTGGGACTTTTTGGACTTGTGGCTCTATGACTTTGCTTGTTTAAGTCTGTTGGTGTTTGCTTTAAGTTTTTTAAGAAATAAAATAATAATTTTTAAAAACTTTGATGAAAACTACTGCCGGAGTCTATTTCTTTTGGAATTTCTAAAAAGGTTTCTGAGGAGAGCTACTTCATGGCAATATAATTAAGCAATGAGACATGACAGCTAGTCATTTCAGGATTATTATTGTACGCCTAAGGTGGCATCCCAGGCATGAGGCTGAAGGACGAGTGGCTTTAATCACCCATTAAGTGCAATAATCCCTTTGATATGCACTATCTGGAAAGACTTATCAAAAAGGAATTTAGGAACAATACTAAGAGGAACAGACAAACTGGTGAATGTACTAGGCGTGAACATTAACATGGTTATAACATCACTGACAGACAATCAAAAAAGTCTGTTTGTGTCAAGTTTTCAGCATGAAAGACACCCCAAAGGAATGTTTTTTAATAAGAAGCAAAATATTGCAAGGACTTCTTTGGTATTTTTGCTTTTTTCCTCTTTAAATATTTGTCTTATATACTTTAAGCATAGATCATACGGACTTTAAAGTGGATCAGCTTATCTATGCGGTACAGCTGGATAAAAATGCAATGACATGGTGCCTGTCTATAGTAGGACAGTCTTACAGTATAATCCTTTATTTGGTGATCTACAATTCTAGCTCACTTCAGTTCCTTTGCCTGGTGCTCTGCTCTCAAGGGAGGCAGTTATTCCAAAGGACAGAGTTCCTTCATACAGCCTGTGAAGATCGGTGATGTGGTTTCCACATCTGTTTCAGCGAGTGGAGCTGGGAATTGAACTATAGTTCTCAATGGTGATAGATGCCAAATTGCTGAGCTACTTCATTGACCTAGTAAAATATTTTGATTGGTTTTAAAGGAAGAGCATAAACCCCTGTTATTTTCGTATGAAATGGTTTATGGAAAGATACAATTTAAAAAAAAAAAAAGTAATTGTGTGAATTTTTTAAATACAAAGTTTTATGCTAATATGCCACAAAATGGAGAAAGCCAGTGCCAACATAAATGTTGGTAACATGTTTGTCATATTTAAAGGTCTGAAAATGTTCACTTTTCCTTGGCCTCTTTTATGTTTATTAATATATTAAAATAATCATCAAAATGTAAATATGAGAGATTAAAATATTTGATCTGATTCAAAATATAATTGCTCTATGCTGTATATAAAAGAGTATTTTGCTGAATTAGCCCTTGTTTGAGCTTAGGTGATGTGTGTGGATTTTGTGCAGTATACAAAAAGCTTTGCCCTTTAATCGAAGCCTGCTTTGCCTGTGTAATTACCATGCTCCAATTTCCATTTGGACAATCAGCGTTCTCCTGTCAGTCTGTTTGAGTACACATGGGCTGAACCATGACAACCTTCCTGTTGTGGGTGCATGGGGGGGTTGTGGGGGTTTTGTTTCGTTAAAGAGGAGGGATAAAACAATGTAAAGCTGTAAATGAAAGTTGATGAGAACTGGACCTTGTGTTTTGTTTGTCTTTCAAGAAAATTTATGGAAATGCAGTGTAGCAGAGTTGTTGTCACTGGTTCCCTTCGGAGGAAAAAAAACCCCAAAACCAATATGCATTCTTTGAACAATACTTGAAGAATTAGTTTTAAAAAAAAATCACCTAAATTTCCTTCAAAGAAAGGGTTAAAAAAATCCACTAAAGTTTCCCTAGGGACAGGATGGTCCAGTTTTGAAAACAGTCATTGTTATGCTAGTAATAGGATATGCCTTAAGCTTGTTCTTAAGTCTTATTTTCTTTACTGCAGGTTGAGAAAGTTTCTCTCTATCGCGTTCCATGCAGTTGTTCTGGAAAGGAATGGCAAAGCTGTGCAAGGCTTTGCAATGAAAAAAAACCTCTTCCTGTAAAGGCAAGACCCTGCCAAAATAAATAGGGACTGCAGCAAATGGTACAGATGGTCATTTCTTTTAAGCGCACATGTATGTATTATATATAATATGAATATATATACCTAGTGTATATATTTGTGTGTGTGTATTTACATGAATTTCAATACGTATCAGTATTTTTTAAAATGTACATTCTGGAGTCTATATAGTCAATGCAAGCTTTCCTGGAAAATGGGCTCTTAGCACAGCCCAGCCTGCCCACAAGTTCATCTTGTAGAATCCTGAGATGGAGATTAACGTGCTGGAATACAACAGCTAATTTCTTAATAACGATAAAGTTACCAAAAGCAATGCAAGCACTTGATGCCTGAAACAGCCAGATGAAAATGGCATGGTCTAGTGATTAGAAGGTTTTAGTAGGAAATAATACTTTTCTTGTCACTGGGCTGCATTGGCAGAATGAGTGCAGCAGCTGGAACGCATATGCAGAGTGTTTACTGGAGCGACTCTTACACTTTCAGACAGAAGGAAATCCTGTGCAGGACTGGAAAGCGCAGAGAGCTGTCACCAGGGAATAGGCTGTCTGTGTGTCTCCATGAAATAAAAGCTGTGCGGACCACAGACCCTGCAGTGGGCACTTCCTGCCCCCTTTGCTGCAGCAGTTCAAGATTGCTTTTTCTTTCTGCCTTTTTTTTTTTTTCTGGGAGATATCAAATCTGTTAGTATTATCAACAGAAATGCTGATGAAGCTCAGGATTTACTTTGTCTCAAACTTCAAAAATCTGATTAATGGTGGGATTTTTTTGTTAGGTTTTTTCTTGTTGTTGTTGTTGTTGTTGCTTGGCAAAAAGACAATCTGGAAACTTTGCCATCTCTCAGGTCACATAGATTGATCTTTCTAGGCTAATAAGATATCTGATATTACCTGAGGTGTTCTTTGCAGTTTGGGTTTGGGGGTTTTTTTTCCCAAAAAAGATGTGTAGGTTTCTAACTACTGTGAATGCATTTAAAGCAGGAGCAAATCCCAACACCTAAAAGCTGATAACACAGGGAACTTTTTATTGTTTGGTGATGTTATAGCATTGACCAGTATCTGCTAATGAATAAGAAAATATGTTTGTTATCCAAATAAGTTTTAAAATCTTAAATTAATGATGTGTTTATGAGACAGATTTGTGGGAGGGATTTCAAATATAATCACCATCAATCTGACTGCAGCCAAAATAAATTTTATGAAAAGTAAAACAAACTGTTGCACAGACAAAGTAGGCCTTCGGGGGCTCATGCATTAATCTGTGTTTTCTTATTTAGCTGTGTATAATATTTTTGTTCATTTCTTGTCCAGATAGGATCTCAGTATATATAACATTGCTGTTAAAGCTAAGAAGAGTCAACATATGCCACTACCCAAAGGGGAGGGAAGAAAGAAATGAAAGAAAGAAATACATACTTGAAATTTTTGTTTCAAATAAACAAGCCATGCACAGGTAACCATGTCAGGCATGGTGCAATTGTAAAGGTGAGCATTAAACAGGAAAGCTTTAATGCCGGGACTTTTCAGAGAAATATGTGACTATGTTGGGGTGTATGTTCTGAAAACCCCATATGCTGCTGTCACTAATAATAAAATTGTTACGAGGTTCAAGCTTTTGGTGAAGTTCCTGCGTATGTTCTTTCTTTTACTAAACAGAAATGTCAAATTTAATCAGAACAAGAGAGGTGGGGCTCCAGTTTCAGAAGCACGTCAGCAGTGCTTACGCAGGGACAAAGTGGCCTGTAGCCCCAATCAGCACCATCTGCTCTGACCAGGGCTCAGTGGCGTGCGATGGATGGGGAAGCCCTGCTGGTGTTTGGGTGATCGTGAACCAGGTCAGAAATGGTTCCTTGGGCTGAGGTGCTGAAGGCTACTGAGCACAGCAACTGACTCCCAGTGGACCTCCTCCATTAATCGGTATCACTGGGGAGGAAAGGCTTAAATTTTTATTTGCACGTTCCAGCAAAATGGGTAATTTTTGATTGTTTTCTTGACACTGTTCTGCAAATATGTTTTAAGAAGATTTTTGCCTGAGAAAGGACTTTTAGGTTGAGCTGAAGGCTTGTCACAATCTTTCATTCACAAGTTCAAATGCATTACATACAGCTGCCAAAAAAATCTGCTTTTTGATCATTGTCCAGCTTGTTATTGGTTTCCAATAAGTTAGTGTAATGAGAGTACATGGCTGTCATTCAAATGGATGAAAATCTTTGGCATTGAAAATATATCAAGAGGTGCCTGTTTTTTTAAAAGGAAATATACCCCTTCCTACTATTGCATGGTTTCTTGATCAGATAAAACCCATCTTGTGCTAACATTTAAATTAAATGTGCTGCATTCTGACCCAACAATAACAAAATCAAACCCACTCATTGCCAAGTATCATAAGCTCTTAAAATACATTCAGACAGTGTGATGATATTAATAGGGAGCAGATATCATGTTTCGGCCAACAAAGCAAACCACACGGTGGAACACGAGAAGTACTGTGCTTACTGTCTATGGAATAAAATGGAAGACAGAAACCCTATCAAAAATTACACTAATAATCTAATACTGTGCATTTTTATGGAGACTTAGCCTGGAATATCTCAAAAATGCTTCACAGAGACATTTTTATCTTATCTCGCCATCTAGGTGGCTGAGGTAAAGAGGTTAAGCAATCCAGGCTCGGATTTCAGAAAAAGCATTTTCCAAGGTGTGTCTCAGCAAAGTCTCTTCAAGAAACTGGGTTGTATTGCAGCAAAAAGATACACTAGACCAGGAAATCACCAAACTCCATCAGAATTTTGTAAGACACCAGGCAAAGCTATGTGCTTGCCTTGTTCTTAAACAAGCATCTCTACTAGCTACATTTAAAGGGTATGAGGAGATACTGGGGTGGACTTTTGGTCTTACCTACTGTGGCTACTGGTGGTAGTTTTGGGAATAAAATTTGTCTACACTTTACTTTTTTCAAGTCTGTAGCTATAGTAGATAAACACATCCACAATATATAATCTGATGACATACTGATAATTAATTTTTTTAAAAGCTGGTGAGAAATGTGGTTCAGACATTACAATGATTGATAGGAAGGCTGAATTTGCTGGCTTGCCTATTATCCTCATATATCTAGATCATACCTGCTCTGAGAGGGAAGGCTATTGAGTTCTGTAATGTTTTAACCAAAAGAGTGGACCACGAAAACGAACTCGTTCCAGCTCTGGTAGCTGCCTGGTGATTTCTGACAACATAGTTGCAGCTGCATCGGTGGTTTCCCTGGCCATACCCATCACCTTGAAAGGTATTCTGCACTGGAGGGGGTGCATGGTTCTTTCTGGATCTCAGTAAGAAAGACACGGCTACAAATAACGGAATGAAATTGCTTTAATAATAAGATAGAAATAGGAAGAGAAATAAAGAAAGTGAGTAAATCTTACGTCCTTTCAGCTGCTGAAAAGTCCACTTCTGTGCTGTATCAGAGGACCTTGGGTAGACAGCCATGGTAGGCTGTGCACAATTCCCCTCCATGGAGAGGCTCAGTCTCCCTCCCATACAGTGCCTTTTATTCAGTGTAACAGACAAAACCATATTGCCTGTCCTGACAGGTAGGACCTCTTTGTCTCTATCCATCAGACCATATTCAGGCGCAAGTATCCAGGAAAAATACACAGGAACCGTACATGTTCAAGTTGGTCCAGCATGTCCTCTGGCACTGCCACATACATTGTCACAGCACTCACTCCTGCCAGCATCAGGGTTGCTAACTCTAATGTCTGGCATGACTTGCCCAAGATCACTAACTGCCCAAAGACAGTATCTTCCACAAGGCTCCCAATATAGAAGGAAACTTCCTAATTACAGAACTGTAAAAAAGTTTTCTCACTGGTAGAATGGGCTTTGCTTTTCTTTGACATCATAGTTGTTTGCATGGTCATCTTCATTTGCATGGAGAATACACAGGGGCTGATCAAGTGAAGATCCCTTGGGTCAGGATGCATCAAATGAAACACAGTTTTCCGTATAAGTTATGTGTGAGATAAAGAATATAACCTTTATGTAGTTATGTCATTTTTTTGTCCTGATCAGAATTTGTTCTTTTCTTTTTAATTAACCTGTTGTAATACCAGACCTCAGCACATGACCAGAGAGTCCTCTAACGAAAGGCAAACCAGTCTTGACTTCTGTGTTAAATTTCAAAGATTACACAATCGTATCTATTATGGACATCCAGAGTTGTCTGCTTCCTGCAGTCTTTGTTGTAGGCTTATTGATAGTAATTATTTTAGAATCTAACTTATAAGAGCTTGAGTATTTGTACATTCACTGTAACTGCACACTCATGATAGGCCTTGGACCAAACTCATGTAAACAATGGAAGAATCACAGACAGCTTAAATACTAAGGAATGGTTGGTTCAACTTTGGTAGTGGTTGACTTTGGTCAAGGTACTTTGGTAAAGAGAGTAAGCTAATTTGTATACTAGTTAAAACCTATCCAGCACAGGAGGTTCATTCATTAGTGAAGAGTTAGGGAATTGTTTGTGCAGAAGCCAGAACCTTCCTCAAAGAATTTAAGCCCATTTAGCTGATATCTTGCATGAGTTATCAAAATGTCGACTTCAATTGCTTTGACAAACTACAAAAAAGATATTCCTGGGAGTGTCTGGGATCCAGTCAACACTATAAAACCTGGATGCTGAAATATTTATCATGGAAATAGACTATAGAACAAATTTCACTCTTGGCATCACTGTGCACCTGTGACTCTGTAAAGGAAATAGAAAACTTTTTAGGAAATTTTTCCTTGTGCCTTGTTTGAGTTCTTTCTGTTAATGGGCTTAAGTGCTGCTGCTATTATGTAAACAGGAATTAAAACACAGATTGTATAAATGTGTTGCTTTTGAAAAATTGAGTGAATTTGGTTCAATGTCAGTGATTAAATGGTCTCACTCTTGATATGCACCAACTGTGCACAGAACCAACCAAGGGTTTGCTTCTGAGCTATAACAGGTTGCAGTGTATAATATTAATTTGGATGATGCAGATATTCACTGTTTACATAGTCTTTTTGCAACGGGCTAGAATGTAGTGGGTACTGCTGATAGGATGTGACCCCGTGTCACATCACCTCTGCCTCTAACCAGAGCTGTCTGACATGGTGGGTTGGTGTTCTGGACAAGAAAGTGTTGTGCACATAGAAGCTTGATACTCTTTTTCTTACCCACTGCTGAGAAAAATACTTCACTAATACCTCCTTTATGTTGTCATTTTGCCTTCCCTCCAGTGGCAGGTCTTCAAACTCCTCTAGACATTCAAAGACTCATCTGCCAGTGATGATTATGTGGGCTTCATCTGATTGACTGGAGCAGTCTTTGCACACCCTAGAAAATAATTTGTGGCACTCCAGAGCTTTGCCCAGGACTCTAAATCTTTGGCTAGTGTAAAGCAGTGTCCTTGCCATTTGCTAGCTGTCACTGCTTGAAGCTTCATAGAATCATAGAATGGTTTGGGTTGGAAGGGATCTTAAGGATCATCTAGTTCCAACCCCCCCTGCCATGAGCAGGGACACCTCCCACTAGACCAGGTTGCTCAAAGCCTCATCCAACCTGGCCTTGAACATTTCCAGGGAGGGGGCATCCACAGCTTCTCTGGGCAACCTGTGCCAGTGTCTCACCACCCTCACAGTGAAGAATTTCTTCCTAATATCTAACCTAAACCTACCTTCTTCCAGTTTGAAGCCATTTCCCTTTGTTCTATCACTACCTGACCTTGAAAAAAGTCCCTCTTAAGTGTTTCCTAAGTTTATTAAGTGTTAATAAGCTTGCATTTCAATATGCCTACCTAGGGAGATGCAAACAGAACTGCCAGCTTATGCCAAATCCCTTACTCTTCTGTGCATCCTTTGTTGGTGAAAGGTCATTCTCAAGAATAAAAGAGAACTGTTTCCAACATGTTTACTTTTG
The DNA here is from genome assembly GCF_000700745.2 of Antrostomus carolinensis. Taxonomy (NCBI): domain Eukaryota; kingdom Metazoa; phylum Chordata; class Aves; order Caprimulgiformes; family Caprimulgidae; genus Antrostomus; species Antrostomus carolinensis. Next base: position 99,441 of record NW_010297400.1, on the reverse strand, counting down.
CAAACAATGCTTCTTCAGCATACTCTCTTTTTTTAGTTTAACTGTGAAGGGATTCCTTTGCCTGTTGGTTGTTCCCTGTGGTCCAATTAACTTTGGAAGAACCAATGTGTCAGTACCAACAACACTTTGGGGATATTGAATTATTACAGTGTTATGCCAAGATATCCAAGTTCTGCCATAGTCCTGATGCTGTCCCCACCAAGAACCTTGATACCCTTATTTCTTTCAGCATGTTTCAACCCACCTCATTGCCTGAGGAGTTTATTCAGACGCTTAGACTTGCATAAGAAGAGGGCTTACTTTTTTTTTAGCTCCTCCCTGTCTTGTCCAGTCTGGTTAGTGCTTACTTTATGAATAGTTTTTTGCTGACTTTATGACGATTTCTTTTTCTGATTTGCAAAACGGTGAGGTTCACTGGCTTTTTCTCATAATCTGACTAAAGCTTTGACTGCTGGTTGAGCACTCTTTAAGGCAGATCATTTGGATGCTCTAAAGGCTTGAGAGAAGGGAATGGGACTTCATTATTTATAGATTATTATAGCTGGCTATAGCCCAGGTTAATAAAATTCAAGACAGGACAGCCTGAGGTCTTTGGAAAAATAGTTTGCAATTAGACCAACAACTGAGGAACCTGTCTGAACGTGAACATAGGAACTGTGACTCACTCTAAGTGATTGAAGTAGATGTTTGAAGTTCAAGCTGGAAGAAAAAAAAACACAAAAAATTACCCGCTTCCCACATCCTTTCTGATGGGAGAAAAGACAGTGGTGACTCAATGAGAACACAAATTTGCATTTTTAAAAATTATACAACTGGTATTTTGACACACAAAAAAACAAGTACTATAACGATTAACATTGTATTTGAAAAATCTCTAGTGTACACAAATTGATCACTTAATTACGTGGTGACCATAACAATTGGTGCATTCACCTATAAAACACTGTATAAACTTCAGCTAATATCCCTCATTCCTATGCCTTTTTCACAAGTATGCTGTGAGTTAAAGGAAAGTATATACCTTCTCAAAGGAGTTTTTTTGTTGATACATGCTTTTATTGAGAAGAAGCCTCCTTTGGAGGATCCATCACTGTGGAAGACTCTGCCTAAAGGAGTGTCTTTTCTACTTTGTAATCAGTGGTCTTCTTTCTCAAGCAACCATAAAGTTGATAAAAAAAAATATGAGTAAGAACACACAGCACTAATTAACTGGTGAGCACTTGTTCAATATTCGATTGTGTTGAGCTGAGATACAGGTTAAGAGTTAGTGAACTTTTACATGTATATTTTGGAATAATCACATATTTTTAATCATGCCTACTAAAGAAGGAGAAAAATGTGTAAGGGACACTGCAAATCAGGATCAAAATAGAAAATAATTTTATGCAGTGGATGATACACTACTGAATATGAAGTTAAAATTTTGCTACTAGAATTAATGAGCTCTGTCTTTTCTTCTTGGTAGGTATTTAAGGACTGTCAGAGTTAAATGGCAAATGTAATTTAATTTTTATCAGCTCAGTTACTTCTTTTTTACCCATTTACAAAATCCAGCTTATTTTGGTGGAAAATAGTAATAGTTATTTCATTAATTTTGTAAGAAATACATTGCAGAACATATTTGTTCATAGGCATGATTTTTGATGTATGGTTCCAGATGTGAGTAAGGAAGCTGTATTGTATGTTCTGAGGTTTTCCTATTAAGCATTTCTGAAATTTCAGAAATGAACACTGAGTAGGTCTAAAAGATACCATATGGGGTGCATGAGAGATGTTTTTGACACAATAGGGTCAGAGAAGTTAAAGACACGTTCTTTGTTGGCAATTTTGGCACAAATGCTAAAACACAATGTGGGAACTGCAAACCTTATGACATTTGGTAAAATGTGAAAGGCTTCACGTCTGTAATATATTACTTGATGTCATGTATATGAGTTGGTAGCTTTTGCACGATATATAATGAATCTCACTTTTCTGTCTGAAGTTTGAAAAGATTTTCCCAGTGTAAATAATTCTTGCTTGAAGTGCAGTGTGAATTTAAAACCCCCTATTGTCCATGAGTAAAAAAGTTAATTTCATGATACTACAAATAATTTATTCTGTATTCTTAACTTAATGGCTCCCTATGAAAATGGAAAACCATTTTGAGAAACCTTTGGTATCCAAATGAAGGATGTGTAAAGAGAGGTAGGCATAAAAGCAGGGAACCAATTACCCAGCTGCATCACTGGAACTTGAAGTTCAGTTATAATTCGCCATTACTTTGCTGGGTCTTTTATTTGCTGCTCTTGTGTGGGCTGCAATAAATATAACACAACTAGACCTTTCTGCTTTTTCTAGCTGAGCTCCCTTGGCTTCCACTGCTGGAATGTAGCATTGTATCTTGGGAGGCAGCATCAACATTTCAGAACCATTTCGGAAAAACATCTGAAAATCTTTTCTTGTAATTGTATTGGTATTGTATTCAGCTATATTTACCCTTATGGGAGTGGGAAGCTCTGATACACTGGGTCCATTGTACTTGAGATGCCTGTTTGACTGGGAGAGGGACTGTCTGCATGGCAGTAACGAAGGAACCTAAACAGAGAGGATGATCTGTCGGTACTCAATCTAGCCAAAGCTTAATGTTCTGAATAAGGGAAATCCGGACATAATTCACTTCTGATATACACTGTAGTGCTGCAGTAGGAACAATACAATAAAGCTGTACATATATATATTTTTTTGAGGGGATCAAGTGTACCCTCAATAAGTTTGCAGATGACACCAAGTTGGGTGGGAGTGTTGATCTTCTTGAGGGTAGGAAGGCTCTACAGAGGGATATGGACAGGCTGGATCAATGGGCCGAGGACAACTGTATGAGCTTCAACAAGGCCAAGTGCCGGGTCCTGCACTTGGGTCAAAACAACCCCATGCAACGCTACAGGCTTAGGGAAGAGTAGCTGGAAAGCTGCCTGGAAGAAAAGGACCTTGGGGTGCTGGTCGACAGCTGGTTGAATGCGAGCTAGCAGTGTGCCCAGGTGGCCAAGATGACCAATAGCATCCTGACTTGTATCAGAAATAGTGGGGCCAGCAGGCTTAGGGAAATGATTGTGCCCCTGTACTCAGCACTGGTGAGGCCGCACCTTGAATACAGTGTTCAGTTTTGGACCCCTCACTACAAGAAAGACATTGAGGTGCTCCAAAAATGGTCAATGAAGCTGGTGAAGGGTCTAGAGCACAAGTCTTATGAGCAGTGGCTGAGGAAACTGGCTTTTTTTAGTCTGGAGAAAAGGAGGCTAAGGGGAGACGTTGTTGCTCTCTACAACTAACAGAAAGGAAGTTGTAGTGAGGTGGGTGTTGGTCTCTTCTCCCAAGTAACAAGCAATAGGACAAGAGGAAATGGCATCAAGTAGCACCAAGGGAGGTTTAGATTGGATATTGGGTAAAATTTCTTCACTGAAAGGGTTGTTAAGCATTGGAACAGGCTGCCCAGGGAAGTGGTGGAATCAGTAACCCTGAAGGTATTTATAAGACATGTAGATGTGGTGATTAGAGACATGGTTTAGTGGTGGACTTGGCAGTACTAAGTTAACGGTTGGACTTGATGATCTTAAAGGTGTTTTCTAATTAAAACAATTCTATGATTCTATGTTTTTCCCTGTGCATGGGTTTATTTGCACTTATTAATTTTGAATGTTAGCTGTCATTTTTTTACCCAGGTTTTCTTCAGTTCTTTGCAATCTGTCAGTTTTTACCATCATCAAAATTTATCGCGTCATTATTTACTTCCTTTTCCAAATAATTATTTAAAATAAGTCAGATAACATAAGTTCCAGCTCATTTATTCTTTCAAATAATCTGGACAGAGCTGTGCTGCATTGCTTCCCTCTGCCAAAGGGACCTAGACTGACCTTCTAGTCAAACAACATATATATGCAACTGTTTGCCAGCAGCCGAAATTGGTTTCTACCAATTTACCTGACAGACAAGTCAGACTTCCTGATCTGTATTTTCCTAAGCTACTCATCTGCCTACTCTGAAAAGCAGTGTAATGTTTGCTATCTTCCCTCACTATGGTACTGACAGAGATTCAAGCAGTAAGTTGTACCAGCTAATAGTTAAGAATTTCATAGCTGAGTTTCTTTAGGACTCCTGAGCAAATGTCACCTCCTCCGGCCAATTTCTTACTGTTTTAGTGATTCATTATAAGACCTTTTCTCCTGACTTTTCAGTTTGAGACAGTTCTTCCAGCTCATTCCCCTGAATAGAAAGGATCCTCTATAAGTTCCTCAGTAATGAATCAGAAGAAGCAGCTCTTTTGCTCTAACTGTCTCTTCTGCAAGTGCTCCTATTAGGCTGTGATCATCTATCAGCCCTAAAGGCTCTCTGGCAGGCTTTCTGCTTGTGGTGCTTTTGAGAAAGATTTTTATTGTTAGATTTTACTCATTTAGAAAGTTTTTTCTCAAAGTCACTTTTGAAGTGCTTTAATTTATTCTGTTTTTCTGGTTTTCTCCATTGTATATGATCTCCACATTTTGAAGCATGCTTCCTTATTTCTAATATTCCACTTAACTCCAGTGTTTAGCTCTACCATCTTTTATTTCACTTCATTCAAAATCTCCAGCCAGCCATATATATTTACAATGGTGTCTGTAAATATGAGTAACTTCCATTGATTTTTTTTTTTTTTTTTTACTTCTTTTTGTTTAATTATCAATTAATTATTCCAGGGTGAAATTTTTTGTTTTGGTTTTTTAAGTCCTCCAAGGAGGTACCATGGTCCATATTTTCAAAAGTAGCATTCTGAATCAGAACCTCTGCTAGGTTCAGAAATTAATCAATCAACAGTTTATTTTTTATTTAAGTTCTCTGACCAGTTGCTTCAAGATTGTAGTTACTGCAGGAAATGACAATTGTCCGTCTCTCCGAGACCATCAAATTGCCTACCTTCTGTGTATTTTCTGTCTGTCCAGTGGCTCTGGTCTCACTTGCATGTCACCACTGACAGGTTGATATGGTTGTCATACACTCTTTTACCAAGTACCAAGAAAGCCTAAAACCCTTTCTGTGAATGTTTAAACCCAGACATTCGGGGTCAGTCTTTGCATGCTGTTAGACTTCTAGCATTTGTATGGAAGTATTTACTTGTGGTCTTCTTGTCTATTTTGGTGTGCACTACATAAATGGGACTTTATTACTGAAGCTGCTACTGAGATGTCATTGTTTCCTATCATAATTTTATTGATTTCCTACCTAATGTGTTTTTTCAAAGGAGAGTTTTTATTACTTTCCCGGGAGAGTATCAGTTATTCCAACCTTTTTGCTCTTTCCATAGCCTTTTGTTTTAAAATTCTTGTGACTCCTTCCTAACTTTAAGTGCCTACAATGTGATTTTTATTTTTTTTGTTTGGTGTAGACAGAAATGTCTTTCCTCCGTAGGCCTATTTCAAATGCATCCATGGTTATTAATTAATCCTCTTTCCTAATTAGCCACTCTTCCCTGATCAGAGAGAGAGAGAGAGAGCATTTAACGGAAGTGCTAATTTATAGGGCATTTGAATAATTATGTACTGGTTGCCTAGGTTAATGCACATCTTCTGATAAACAAACATCTGTAGCAACTAGCAGGTGGAATCTGGTCTCTCCTGGAGTGGAAAGGGTTGTACCAGAGCTTGAGTTAGGGCTATCAACCTGAATTAGTCATGTTACTTGCAGCACAACTGGCTTCTTCAGAGATATATCTGTTATCTCCACAGGACAATGCACTGGTTTATGTAATCACACCATGAATTCCTCATAGAGTACATGAGTAAAGGCAGATATCCAAAATGGGTTTCACAGCCACCAGTGGTTCTATGAGTACTCTCCAAGCAGGAAGTAATTTAAGCCAAACAATAGGAAATACCAAGATAATGATGTTGGGAAATACGTTTCTCAGTAAGACATATATATTTAACTCAAACCTGGTAGACGACACCTCTGTGGGATAAGGATTCACAATTCAGAATATTCCTTTAGGGTTTGTTACCCAAGAACATATTTTGGATGTGTTAGATGTAGCAAAAGTACTTGACAGGAGACCAAGGATGTAGAAATGGAATGGTCATTTTCATTATCTATATACTTGCAGGATATCCCAAAGGCTTGCATAATAAAACACAGCATAACAAGAACTTTGTACATGCTCTGACTTTTTTTTAAGATCAAATAGCATCCTCTATGATAGAAATTTGACTGATATCACAGGTGAACCTGGAAGTGGGAATTTTCAACGAAAGCATCCTGGGCCCATGAATGAAGACAGAACTATGGACATCTTTTTTTTTTTTTTTTTTCTTTGTGTAAGTATCAATTCATATTGCAGTCAGCATAGATATGAAATTTGGCCCATTATTTCAAACTTTGAAGTAATTAACTCAATTTTGAATTAATAGAAAAGATTTAAAGTTTTATATTAAACCTGTCTGCAAAATTTCAAACCATTTGAAACTGATGATGATGATAAAAGGCAAATTTCTGCCTGAAAATGAAACTGTGTCTTCACCATAGGTACTCTTCCTGGAGGTAGATACAGTTCCTTTAACTCAGTATCTCACTGACTCTTCCAATAAGTAATGAAGGCTGAATAAGATTAAGCGATTTGGGGATATATGTCATTATTCTAGGGTCTGTATGTTCAGTAAAGGGCCAAAACCCTCTGCAAAATATTTTTGGAGGGAATGAGCAACATGTAACTGAATGTTGCAGTGAAGGAGAAAATGAGAGTTCATTTCCAGGCTCAACCTGGCTTGCTGCTTCCTTGTAATAAGAGACCATTTCAACACAAGCAGCTTATAAATAAAGTCTTCTCATTGAATGTGGAAAATATTGCACAAGTTGTGTAATGTATATGTTAAATAAAAAAGTCTCCCTTGTTGGATTGGCAGCTTGAGGTTGCTCCATTAGCTCAACAGCAGAGTTGTGGGCCCCTTGGCCCAGTCCCACCAACTCTAACTTGGCTGGGGAAGTTAATTTTGAATTTGGCATGGGCACAAATTTATTTAAGGAAATGTTTGTTAGGTTCTAGATGGTGGATGGAAAATATCATATTTGATGCCCAAATTGTGACCTCCTATGTGGAACTCCAGCAATGACTTAAATCTAAGAACAGGAGAAAATATAAAGTGTAGGATAGATGTACTTCAGCAGTTTCAGCTACAATGGCTTCAGCCAACTAAAACACTCAGCAGCAGAGCCCACAAGATAAAATCCCAGTCCTACAAGATACTATGTGACTGGGCCCTAAATCTTCTTATCAGTAAAAGCACTTTGAACTGAGTACTAAACAAAAGGGGTTAACAGAATAAGATTTTGCTGGACCTAAGTTGCTCCAAATTAATCTCTATTTCCCCTTCAGTCAGAGTTGGCTGTCAGGTACTTTCAAGGACTTTTCTTTGAGCATGTGCAATTCTCTTTTCCCTTTTATTAAAAAGAAATTGACTGTGTTTCTGCACTACTAGCTCTATCTACCCTTCAGCAATTTTGCCCTCTTGCCGAGCTCTTTATTTTGTAGATGACTAGTATTGTCTCTCCTCATCTTTCTCACCCTATTCCTGCTTCCAGCTCTCATAAACACTGTCATTGCCTTGGTTTCTGTGGCCCACATAGGCTTTGACCAGGCTAACAGTGTTACAGAACCAAGATACCATTGCTGGGGAAGTGAAGGAACTTTAATAACAAGCTCCTTTTATGAGAGAAGGTAATCTTTCTGGGAAAGAACAAATAAACTTGCTCTTTGTTTTGAAATTTCTTCTGTTTATTTTGAGCTAAACCCTATATTTTTCCCATGTTGTTAATGTTTTCAGGTGCGTTTCTTATTTTTTATGGTTGTTATGACCTTAACATTCATCAAAATTGAATAGCTAAAATTGATTTGGTTTAGACATAGCAATAGAATGAGTCATGTCAGAAAACTTGCACAGCCATTTGCTGAAGTCTGGAGCCTCGTGTGCATTTGCAATTCATATATGATTAAGAGGAGACTTGCTTAATGGTTGCCCTAAGACAGACATTCCTTTGGGTCCCTCTACATTTGTGTCTTATTCTTGCTACTACTGTGCACTTGTGATTTCTCTCTGGTTTTTTGCACCCACAATGACTTGGTGAAAGACCCCAAAGGTAAAGTTTGGGTTTGGGAGGAGGAGATATAAGCAACACCTGAGTTGCCCTTTGTCCCCTTGAAGCAGGGGTCAAGTCAGAGAAAAATATGAGTAGCATTCTGGCTAGCAGGTCAGACAAATGAATTTATTGATATTTCCTTGAAAGAAATACAAGTCATACAGGTTTTACTGCTTCACCATGAGAAGCCACATTTGTTTGCTACAAGATCAGAGACATAGATGCCAAACTTGCATTGTGTCATGCATTATTCCAGCATGTGAGCCTTATTTTTTGTAAGGTACATGCTTAGAAATCGTCTTGTATTTATTTAGCTAAAATCACTAGTAACCCGTTTCGAGGTGAAATCAGCTATAGTTTTTTGCCTTCAAACAAACAGAAGACAACCTGAATATATTTGAATGTTACATGACTGAAGCTTTTAAAGGTTGATAATGTCTATGTTATGGTTGCTACAAGTGACTGTTGCTCAGATGTACTGTCAAAAGATTTAAAAACATAAAAATATTTTTTGAGTACTGCAGAGGCACAGATGGGATAGTTATAGCTGTTCTGGAAAGCATATATCTGAATTTCATGAATTTTGTTCATTCAACCATACTTGTCTAGGAAAAATACACACTGTCACTGTGACTGCCCAGTTTTTTTGAGCTCAGTTTTCATAACTACACATACAAAGAGATGCAAACAGACTACAAGTCAGCTTTAATGATATTTTTTAATAGTGTTTAATTTGGTGGTCAGTAAATTATAGGAAACACTCTTCTGCTGACCTTGCTAATAAATTTCCCCAAACTTTCTCCCAGTAACTGCATTACTTCTACCACCCAAATCACTGTTGCTTCCTGGACTGCGTTTCCAAGCGGTTGACTGATGTCTGTTGAAGAATCTCTTGAAATGTAGAGTAACTGAATTGATGAATAAGTGACAACAATGTGACTAATCCTTGGTGTCAGAAAGTCCATGTAATGTGCTTGAACTTAAAGATATATGCGACAGTAAACACCATTATGTTGGTGTTTTTCTAGTGACAGTGCTATAATAAAAACATACAGAAGGTGTGGCTTGCATCTTTCCATTGAATGATAACAATAGTTATTGTTGCTTTTAAATGAAGTGGTGCCTACAACCTTGTGTTTGCCGGTGCTTTCATGGAATGTGGGTTTTGAGTGGTTTAAAGAATGTCTCAGATGCAATTTACAAGTATGCTGATATCATGAAAAATGAGAAGTCTTATGAATATTACACATGGATCTAGTAAGTAACCTTGAACTCTTGTAGCCTTCTAGGCTCAACTGGAATGCCACAGTATACATTATCTGAGGCAAATTGTTTTCTTGTAATGTGTCTGTCACAAAGACAGCATAACTGAGCTTCTGAATACCAATAATAAATATTAATAGCCAGACCTCAGGGGAAATCTGACGATTTTTTTAGGCTACCATCTCAGGATGTGAAGTTTGAAGGAGATGCCAATGCAATTTGATGCAAAGTGAAACTGCTGAGTTTTGCACACCACTTCTCAGGCAACTGTGGGGATCCAATGAAACAATGATAGCTGTAGTGAAACACTTTTAAAAGCAGCCTTGGGCTAGTCTAGCTGCTTTTCAGTGTGTGGTGCATGTAAAAAACCATCTTTGGACAATTTCAGTAGTATTCTTTGGCCCACTGATGTTTTTATAAATTATGTCTTTTGCATCTAATATTTATGTGAAAGCTGTTTGTATGTTAGTGTTTGTGATGGGCCAGCTTCAAAAGGTTTGGAATTCCAGCTTTAGCTAAGCATTTAAAATTTCAGAGGCTTGTCCAAGGCTTATCCAACCTCTCAAGTATGAAAACCCGGAATGGAAATAGTCTGATGGGAATAACATATTGCCCTAAATTGAGCCAGTCTTGTAACCCCTTTTGTTTCTTTTTATCTTGTTTCCACCTCCTCCTTTCTGTACTGTTCCTGAGGCAGAATCATCCCTTAGACCAGACCTTAATGCCCTCTTCAGTCATACATTTTCTAAGGAATTATTAATTCTACAAATCCCACAGATGCTAAATCAGGTCTGCTGTACTCAAGTTTCTATCCTTCTCCCCAGGACTGTTTTATATCTGCTGCATTATGTGATTTTTTTTGTGCTGTTTTATTATTTCTTGCATAAACGTGTGACTGAAGGAATACATCTTACTCCTGGAGTGGAAAGCCAATAAGGCTGGTGGCTCCTGCATCCAGCAGTGCTTTTTTGTAGTTCTGTAGAGGCTGTAAAGGAAATTGTGTCTCCTGTCCAAGAAAGTTTGCCCTTACCATAGGCAGCTCTATCATTCCTCTGGGAACATACTGGGAAAGCACTCTCCAGTGTTATTTTGGTGTGGAAGCAGCAAAGAGCAAGAAAGCAAATTGAATTAAAAAGAAAAAAACTTTATTTTCTCAGACTTTCTAATTAGGTTTTTCTGGTATTTTCTTCGTATAGTTAAAGTGTAAATAATGCCTGAGAGAATTTCCTTGGTGACATTTTGGTGCTCTCAACTGGAGCCACTTGTAATAGAGGAAAACATTAATACAACTCTTTAAAGGCTCAGTTCGGGATTTATACAACTTTTGGATGAATTTGAAATCCAGATCTGAATACCCCTATTCTTTTTTGAATTTGAAGTCACTCTTTGAAAACCAAATTATTGGCAATCATTTCTCCTCATTAAAAAAAAGGCTGACATAAAGTACCTCAGAACAGCAAGGCATTTAAAACCTGATTCGGCAGTTTACCAACTGAAATTTCATCTGGAGAGGTCCAAGGCTGTGGTGGTGCCACGTGGGATGGCACCTCCTTCTCTGCTGCTCTGCCTGGGTCGGGGCAAAACACCCTGTTACCTGCTTACCTCTTGCTGGCTCTGCCTGCCTCCTCCCTAATTCTCCTGGCAGAGCTACAATGATGATGGCTAGATTTTTAATCCAAATTATTTTCTGGTTGCTTTTTGTTCTAGTTGTTCTTGTTGTCACCCCAAAACTCATGCAAATCTAGATTGCTGAAGTCTGAGCTTCTTTGCCTGCTGTACAGGGTCAGCAAAGACAGCAAAGACGGCCGCTTTGTCTGTGAAATCACGGACACCGTGAGAAAAGAGCAACAACCACCATCTCTATTTTCTTTACCAAAATGCTTTATTCTATGAGAGTGTATAAAAAAAACACACAGCCACAGGTTTCATTAATAAGTTCACACAGAAAGTGTAAACAATTAGGAAAATTGTTCCTCCACTTACATTTGTTTTTCTCTTTCTGTCTGAGTGGTAGCCTTAAGCCTATGTGAATTACCGTGACGGGGAAGGCCTGCCAAGCTCTCTTTCTGAATAGTACTAAAATGTCTCTGGAATCTGTTCTGTGTGAGGAAAGCACAGACAGTGCCTTTCCTCCAACTCTCACAAACTATTTTGGTAAATAAAATATGTGACCACAATATGTGGGGAGAAAGGAAAAAGGGATACAGGCATCAGGCAGACTAATTTAAGGAACGGGCACACACCAATGAGCCCATGTTCATCCACAAATGATATCATATTTTTAAAAGGCTACTTCAATAAAATATTTGTGACAGAAATGTGGGCGCCCACAATAAGTGTGGTATGCTGCCAAAAGAATGCATAGTCTAAAAAAATATACCAAGTAATAGCAAATTTGTGGCCATTTATCTTATAAACTTGTTTCCTGTTTTAGACACAGTGGGTCAGACATTCACTGCTGTAAACTGCACAGACCCATTGACTTGTAATTTATAACTGAAAACAGGGTCTAGAAGGAGTCTAAACAGGGTTTGAAAACCTTATTTCTGTCCATAATGTTTTTCATCTTTCTATACAGGACAAATATCAAAACTGTATCTGAAACAAGGAATTACCTGTGCTAGAGAGCATGGAATAAAGCTAAGATAATTTTCTCCCTCTTACACATGTATGCTCTGGAAAGGCTGTTTTGAAAGGGATGGGGAGTTTTGTGGGGTTTTTTGAGGCAGAGGTGAGAAATGATTTTGGGGATTATACGACTGTGTTTCCAGGTACAACTTGGCCTCAGGTGGGGGATTTTTTCATTTCCCTCTCAGCTTATATTAAATTACATTGCTTTCTTGTCATGGGCATAATCCTTTGATGAGAAAACCTTGACGGTATTTCAGAAGAGGAAGAAAATCTGTCTCTGCAGAGTCACCAGAGACTTTGGCTATTACTAATTGATTCTACATGGAGAGCACACAGTGGTGACAGCCGTCAGTCTGAAATGGTGAGACAAAGAATTTCTGACCTTCTTTGAAGTATTGTGTGCAGGAGCTTTTGGAAATGTAAAAAGTTGTTCACTGCCTGCTGAGATCTTCTGTGCCACAGGCCATGTCAGGACAATTTGTTCTGTGCATATTGGGAGGGATAAGGATGGGGACCTTGGGGGGCACCCTTCAGATGTAGCACTAAACTCACTGCTTAGGCAGAGGGGAACTGGTGAGGTCACTCCTGAGATTTTCTCAGTTTCGGAGAAATGCTTGCAATGACTTGCAATGCCCCTACCGGAGGCCTTGATTCCAGTTAGAAATTTGTCTAGCAGAATAATTAACTGCAAATGCAAAATCACTCTTGCCTGGTGATGATACATGAAATCCTCAATGGGAATGGAATCACAGAATCATAGAATGGTTTGGATTGGAAAAGACCTTTAAAAAACATTTAGTCCAACCCCCTCCCCCCCCTCTGAAATGAGCAGGGGCATCTTCAACTAGAACAGGTTGCTCAAGGTCCTATCCAATCTGACCTTGAATGTTTCCAGGGACGGGCCTTCTGCCACCTCTCTGGACAACATGTTCCAGTGTTTCACCACCCACATAATGAAAAATTTCTTCCTTATATCTAGTCTAAATCTACCCTCTTTTAATTTAAAGCCATTAGCCCTTGTCCTATTGCTACAGGTCTTTCTAAAAAGTTTGTCCCTATCTTTCCTATAGGCCCCCTTTAAGTACTGAAAGGCTGCAATAAGGTCTCCCTGAAGCCTTCTCTTCTCCAGGCTGAACAACCAGAACCCTCTCAGCCTTTCTTCACAGGAGACATTTTCCATCCCTCTGATAATTTTTGTGGCTCTCCTCCGGACCTGCTTCAGCAGGTCCATGTCTGTCTTGTGCTGAGGACTCTGGAGCTGGACACAGTACTCCAGGTGGGGTGTCATGAGAGCAGAGTAGAGGGGCAGAATTGCCCCCCTATACCTGCTGGCCCTGCTTCTTTTGATGCAGCCCAGAATACAGCTGACCCTCTGGACTGCAAGCGCACATTGCCGGCTCATGTCCAGCTTTTCACCCATCAGTACCCCCAGGTCCTCCGCAGGGCTACTCTCAATCCTGTCATCCTCCAGCCTGTCTGACCCAGAGCTATACTCTTGCTAATTCAGCCTATATCCCAGGCATGGGCAGCGTACAGGTGGTGGGAGCAGCAAACAGCACACATACTGAGGCAGAGGAACAAGCGCACCAGCAAGGCTGTTGGGCAGATGCTCCCCAGTGCAAACAGCCTCAGCTGCAGCAGCCTAGTCCACTGCAGAGGCTGGCCCAGGTCTCACTAGATGTAACCCAGACTTCACAGCCTGCTCTTCCCAAATCAAGTCCAACTGTCTCTGCTGAAACTTCCAAGCGTGTCTTCAGCTGCCCTCCTTTGCAGCTGTGAGAGGAAAAGCTTCCCCAACATGATAAGGAGTTTGCAGGGTCCCTTTGGTCTGCTCCTATCCTATTTGTCATGTGAAGTGGAGGGAGGAAGATTTCAATTTTTGTCACAAGGCAGTGAAGTCTTCTTTCTCTGGGCAAAATATTGCTAATCTACATGCTGTCTGCTGCAGCCTGGTACAGTGCAGCAGCAAATTATTTGTCTTTAGGCAGTATCTTTGCAATCCCTGCAGGATGAGTGCCATCCCTGGCAGCAGTGGTTTGAGAGGAGAGAGGAGAAATGAAACCTACACATACCATGGAAAGTTGTACCACATCTTCCCTACCCTTCTCTAGGTGAGCCAGCCATGTACCCCAGCTACACCTCCATGAGGGTGTAGGAGGCTGCAGGGGGAGCCGAGCAGCCTTGCTGCTCCAGTGGGCCCATTTGCTGCTGTAATCCAATGTGCTGTGACAGCCCTTTCCTGGGCTAGCAAAGAAAATAAATACTTTTAAGAAACTGCTGCTGATCCAAGAGATGAAACTGAGAAGCTGATAATAGTGAGCGGTTATGAAAGGCATATGATGGTAATGCAGTACCTTGGCAGGCTCCACTCAAAAGAAAACAGGACATTCCTGGCACACCAGGTAACACTTCACTTCAGAGTTACTGCCACAAAAGGCTGATTAACTTCTAAAACATAAAAAAATCCCCATGCCCCATCATGAGGACCATATAGCAAAAAGTTCAGGTGTCCTGTACATTTTAACAGGGGCTCCTGTACATATGAAGAGTGATAAGTTTAATAGTGTCTGACCTTTGGCTTTGGGGTTTGCATCTGTTCATTGTACCTCAATTTTTTTGTATAGTTGATCTTGAATGAAACTATAAATTCTGTGCTTGTATTCATATAACATAAATACATATTTTGAGAGAAATGCCACTGAATGTTGGGGGGCTTATAAAATGGACTCATGCTTGAAAATTAAGTTTGTGAGGAAGTAGTAACTGACTGGACTTAACAGTCTTGCATGATTTCAAAATCTGTATATAAAAAACATTTGTCTTGGACTCATTTTGAGTAGATTTTTATTTCTTATGAATGACGTGATTTAAGAAGTTCTTTCCCAATCAGTAGGCTTGAAATTGACCACAGCAGTTACATCTCAGGAATTTCAGAGTTCAACTGAAAGGTGTTTTCAGCAGTAGTATTTTAAATTATCCATGTTTTGTGATCACCTCTTCTGAGCTCTGCTAACATTATTAAAAATAGCACAGACAGTAAAAGTTGTGTCATGAATAGAGCAGGTCAATACTCAAGGTTTACAACAAACTTTTGTCATTTTGTAGTTTGATCTTCCAAAAATAATTGCAATAAATAAATAAGTAAATAAACTTAGCAAGATTGAAAATTGATCATTATATTTATTCCTATTATTTTAATTTGACTTCTCTACCATAAAGTCCAATCATTTACACAGCTCTAATTCTGATGATGTGAGATTTCTTTTGCAAAAGTATTTGCTTTTTATGGTATTTTGTTTATTTATGTTAGTCAAAAAGTTAAAATACCTTGCCTGAAAGAGAAAATATTTGGATTGGAATTGAAGTCCTCTGCTACTCTGTGGGCATGAGAGTTGCCTCTGTGGGTGGGGTCTCCAGCCAGATGGCACTCAGTGTGCTCTTTAGCCAGACCTTTTCTAAAGAGCCCCTCTGCAAAACGGGAAACTACTGTACAAGAACTTGTCAGGTGAAGCTCCTCATGTATTAAGGAAGTGTGTTTTCACAGTGTGTTGGACTTTGCTTGAATATTTGAAGGAGTTCTGAAATATTTAGGATTTTTCCTAAAATAACTGTTTTGGAAAGATAACATTTTTTTCTAACAAGATGTAATGGAAAACTTCCAACATTTTGTTTGAATTATTTTCAGTTAAGTAGGAAAAGGCAATGTGACATTCTTAATAAAGCCATAAAATATGCTGCTAGAAGAGACAGACATCTTAGGATTAAAATGTAATAATTGGCATGTGTAACAATCAGTCTCAGCTAATCAAGTGTGGTTTTAAACAATACATTTTGCTTCCTTCTTTTTTCCACTGTCATGTAAATGAGGATACACTTTATATTGCAAGCCTCTACCTATTGAAGTGTGTTTGACCACTATGTTTCTGAAAATAACTCCGCTTCAAAAACTCAGTAGGAATTTTTGAGAGCAGGGTAAAGCTCCACTGTTCTTGCAGAGCACTTGCAACTAGTTCATTACAGACTATTTTTACCTTTTTAGATTCTTCTATTATAGCATTTATACATGATGACATCATTACATCTGGTTTCTCTATAGCATCAATTAAAAAAGTCTTGTTGACTCTGGAGAGGCTTTGCCTTTTGGAGCTTGCACACTTCCAGTGCTTGGTTACCTTTCCTTAGTGGATGGGAAGGCTGCTGGACCTCACCATGCTTTAGGGGTATCACGTTCAGCTTTCAGTTTCAGGGTGAGCTTTGTGGTCCGGCCCATGCCACACAAATATGGGAGGTGGGAACTTGCTGCATCTCAAGCATGACATCACTCCAGTATATGTGTTTTGGCATGTGCTTCAGGCAGGGTGGGGGACAATGGGGAACCCGCTGCCTCTGCCTGACAAGGTGGGAGCTGTCACCAAGTGCAGGGCTGGGTCAGGCAATACCTTGAAGATCTGCCTCTTTCTCCTCAACTCATCTAAATTTTTATCTTCGTGTTCTCTTTGCAGTCTCTCAGGAAAACAGGTGGAGGGAAGAAGGATGATAAAATACCCCTTTAAAAACTCCCTGTATTTCATGCTGGTTTTATTGCATTCATGTTATAGGGGACTGGGACACAAGGGACATGTCATTCTCTGTCCTTTTCTGCCCAGTGGGAAAGTACAAACAAACTACTGAAAAAACTTTTGCAAAAAAATGTTATTGTTGGACTAATTTTATGAAGGATTGTGTTGCTGTGGTATGCTTCCTTGTGTTCCCTCTGGGAAACAAGAAAGAAATCAGTGTTTTTGAGTGATTTAGCTGGAAATGGAGCATAAGGTACTGCCTTGGAGGTGAAAATTACCCCTGTCAGGACTCAGGATACCCCTATCTTTATCTAAATCAACTAAGCGTGGCAAACCCTGCTCTAGTTCCTGTTTTGGGAGACACTCATGGCTGGTAATTGTTTTGTTGAATGGGCAAACTGCTGCTTTGACTGCTAAAAGATGAGCCCCTGATTAGATCCAAGAGCAGCAGCCTGCAAAGGGATTACGGATAGGGTGATATTGGAGCTGTGTTTCTGGGCTTCATTCCTTTGAACTAATAATTCTCAGTTGCTTCCTGAAGTCCAGCCTGGGCCTGGCTCCATCTTCCATTTCTGATTTGCTGATTTAATTCACATAGCCTTTTGGCTCTGCAGAAAATGCCTGCTGATGTTACTGAAAATCCTCCTCTTGGCTTAACGGGACTTTGTGTCAGCCTCCACACGGACTAAAATGATTCCTGATGCTCTCAGGAGAAAGTGTGTTGGAAGGTAAGATCTTCCCATCCCACCTGCACAGCCTTGGTGATCTGTTTTTCAGTGGTGCTGGAAAAAGAAAAGTCTTCAGGGATGTGTTAGTGTCAATGTTAGAAGTATTTCTGCCATCGTGGAGACCTTTTTCATAGCTGACCTTTTTCATATCCTGCCAACAGAAGAGCTTCTGTCAATGTATACATTATAAATTGAGTTTGATTGTGAACTGCAGTGTGTTGGAAAACTGAGCCAAGCCTTATAATGTAAAAGTTCTCACTGAACATTTATCAAAAAACAAAGTTATAAATAATTTCACAGTAAAGTACCTTCCCTCAACAGTTTATAATCAAGATAATAGCATAATATTATTTAAATAACTCTGGCTGAGCTCTGACATATGTTTCTCCTCCTAAAATCTCAATATATAATACTCCACAGGAAAAAAAAAAAAAACAAAACAAAACAAAAAAACCCACAGACCTTGGATATTTTGCATCTTTTTGTGTTTTATCAATTAATTTGAGCTGAATTTCTTAACACTGTTTTTATTGGTTTATAAATGATCAATAGCTGCCTCCTCATTCTCTGCAGAAAATTCTGAAACTACTTAAAAAAAGAAAACCCAAAGGTGTACACCTAAAGCCTCATTTGTCCCTGTGATTGATGGTGAAGTAACCCAGAATGGCAAGTTTCACTCTAGATTTTTTGGTAAAGCAAGAAAAGTACAAAGACCAGGCCAATTTGCAGATCTGAGCACTTAAACCGCCTTAATGCTGCACAAATCTTACTTTACCCAAATCTCAACTGACACTCTTTTGATTTCTACCTGTAGGCTACCAACAGTTTCTTAGGGTAAGAACTAGCAAGTCAGTTCTGCTCTAGTCACTTCCAGAAAGCCAGAGGCATTTGTACCTGTGAACGGAAGGGAAAGACTGAACTAGAGTCAAAAATCTGGGAATGGAGGCAGCTACACTGACAATGTGTTTACAAGTTCTGCTATGAGCTTTAGTCCAGTAGTTACACAGTCTCCTTTGTAAAAATCTCAAAGAGCAGAGTTCCCAATCTCTGTTGCTTTCACTCCCACATCTCTTCTGCGTAAAGCAATAATCGTTTTACAGTACTGATCTTAGGAGACTGGCCTTGCTCCTCCTCTGCTTGCTACCTGACTTGAGCATGTGGGATCTCCGTCTGAAATAAACAGCGGGAAATTGCTTCTGTCAGGTCTTAGCTTCCCTCTTGTTTTGGGAAGTGGGTTTCTATCCACCCCTGTCTCACCCCAACAGTCGTTTCATTCAGGGATCACTGACAGCCTCAGTGGTGTCTAAGAGGGGTTCACCTCTGCTGTTTCTGAGCCCTGATCACTGGGTGATGGGGATGGTGGGATTCTGCATGGCACAGCTGGTGCCCCCTCCAAGAGGACCTCTGAGCAGCCACCCAACTGAGTGCCACTGGCTCTGCACCTGGGCTGCCCGTTTCTGGAGAGGATCTCCAGGTAGGGTCAGGAGGGAAGTGGGGTAACACTAGGACCACACCACACCCTTTGGCTTGAGATTATGTTTTACAGTCTCAGATCTCCAGCTGCTCTACAACTTCCTTCCAGATTCAGGCCTTTGTCCCTTGTGTGCTGGCCCATACGGGGAGACGCTTTGGTGACAGCAGCCACCATGAACCAGCACAAATCCTGAGCTGTGACCCAGGCACATGCCACCTCTGCCTGACAGGCTGGTATTGCTTCCATTGATCTGAACTACAGCAAGTTTTCATTCTGTTGTAGCAGCAGCAAAAAATGCAGAAAACTTCCCTCAAATTACCCATCCCTCACTGATTAGCATGCCTGTGTCCTTGCAAAGCACAAAGCCAAGCCAAGGCTGCTGAGACTACTCGTTAGAGCTGTCTGAGCCACATTGCACAGCAACCACAGTATTTGCAGTGAAGTGACTAAATGGCTTTTGGAGCTTGGTAATGGGATGCAGATACTTCGACTTATAGGTTATATTCAAGTAGTCTTGGTCAGCAGTAACCAGAAGCTAGTGATTTACGGACATTGTTGTCCACCTAAAACAAATAGGCAGTCACAGCTCCGTTCCTGAGAGTTCAGCTGTCTCAACTGAAAAGCACAGCTTCTCAGGCAAATGTGCATTGTTTTCTATCTCAGAAGAACCTTAAAATACACTAGGGGCCCTTTGTTATTTGTTTATTTATTTATATGTTTATGTTGTACCATGGAGCAGGATTCTTCAGAGATGTACATGAACCTAAAAAAGGCTGCAGGGAATGGTGTGGTGTTTTTTTCAAAGGAATCCCAATATTCTGCTGCTTGGATTTAGGGCCCATTTCTTATTAGAGTTTTAACCAAAGAGCATCCACAAGCAGTCTGAGACAGGTACTACTGCTAAATGGGAGAGACTTTGGCAGCAGTGGATAGACTGCTTATCTACCCTTCCAGGTCTGGCCCCCAAAAAAGTTTCAGGAAGCGAAGCAGGGACAAGTCCTAAATAGGGAAGAGGGATTTTGTAGGACCAGTACCAATGCACTTCCAGTGTTTCGACATGTCATGCTGCAGAGGGAGGAGAGGATACTAGTGCAGAGGTGGGGTTGGCCTCGGCACAAAGAGGGATTTTGTAGGACCAGTACCAATGCACAGGGACTGCTCTAGACTCTTAGGCTTATTCAGGCTTGATGCTGGGAGTCAAAGAAGCTTGCTGTAGAAATGGGTGGTGGGTATGTGATTTAGCATGACCCTAAGGTCAGCCCTTTTTCTAAATGTTCCCCACATCTTTGACTACCTAATTATTTTTGAAAATCTGAGCATTATTCATTTCCTCACTGAGTTTACAGTGTAAAGGATTGGTAGATGCTTGAGGATTATCAAAAATTACCAGTGTTGAGGGATCTATGGCTGGGCTGACTTCACTTAAATACAAGTCTTTCAGCCACAGATACAGTCTTTCGTGGTCAAGGCTGATCTAGATCGACAGAGCAATGCTGAGCTTTACCCTTTTGCAGATAAACAGAGACTGGCAGTGCAGACATTTTAATAAAGAAAAAATTATTCAAAAGTTTTAGAATGGGAAAAATAATCAAAGGAAAACAAACACTAACAATTTGATCCCAGGTGGTTAAGATATCATTCTCTTCTAATTAGTTACGTCTGGGATATTGTGTTCAATTGTAAGACCCACTGCACCTGAAGTATATTGAAATGCTAACCAGAGCTCAGAAAACAGTGTTAAAATTAATCATGGGGAGGAGAAGTGAGACATCTATGGACAGATAACTCTCTGCAAATAATAAAAAAAGGCAAACTTCATGGACAGAGAAGAAGTATTTAATCTGTGAGAGGCAAAATTAAAAAAAAGTTTTTCAGGCTGAGCAGTAGAATATCAACACGAGGACTTTAAAGAACAAAATGTTGTAAAGAGCAAATTCAGACTGAAACAAAACTGCAAGTTTTAATAGCTCTTTCTTCTTTCTGTTCTCTCTGATTTATATCAACCATCCAACACCGTAATAACAATATCTCCTCCCCCTTAAGTCAAAGGTGAGATATGGATGAATTTTCAAACTGCAAAATATGAAGCCTGTTAAAAAGAGTAGTTGAATGTGCCTTTATACAACCTGAATAGAATTTCATAGGCCCCTAATAAACTAACAGGAGTGCAGGTACAAATCTGGGACTCGGTAAATCTTGCACTGAAAACCACACATCAGTGTGTTTCAACAGCTGATGAATAAAAAACCTGTAAGAATCTGGAATCCAGGTGTTAGGGGCAAACATATAGAGATGAGTGATTGGCTCTGTTGTGTTTAGTCATTTGAGGATCTCAGCCTTAGGACCGGAGATGGTCCTAAGGCTGAGATCACCAATCTAATTTCACTTGACTAGGCATCAGTCTGGAAGGAAGTATGGTCCCTAATGTAAAGACCATTGCTTTATTTAGTAAGCCGTGTAATCCTCTTGTGTAACATGAGCAATAATATCACATTACATACACTGTAACTAACAAATTACCAAGATTGATCTTGTAAATCCATAGAGAGAATGACAATTTACTACCCCTCTGTTAAGCATTTGTATAATGCAAGCTACAGTTCCTAGCACAGAAGTAGAAAAAAAAAACATCATTAAGCAATTATTGCAAACATCGTTTTCATTTCTGCAGGGGTTGTTCTTTTTTAACCTAGTTTTTCATTCACAATTTAGGCAAAGACCACTAATAAATGCAGACAGCCTCTTAGAAAAACTGGTGTTAACTTGCTGTACAGCTGCTAGGAAGAAAAATACTTTGTGATTTCCAATATGATTTACTCTTTTTTTAATTCTTAACATCCTTGTATTTTAAATGGGAAATAATGCCTCATAGCCTAGAAAGCAGAATGTTGAACAAAGCCAGATATATTCTCTGTTCTGTATTTAAAAGGGATGTATTTCTGACTCATGGTGGAAAGATGATTCAGGTTTTATATTTTACCTTCTTGTAGGCTAGAAACCTATGCTAGTACAACAGTGTTTGGGAAGACGTGCTCTAATAGTATATTTGAATTCTCAGCTGGGCCCAAAATCAAGATCAAAACAGAACACACTGTGGGTAAGAGAAGAAACGTTAGCAACCAAAATAAATCTTTTAGACAGAGATGCGTGCAAGTGTGTGTGCAGTTTCAAGACCCTGAGATTGCCACAACCCAACCCTTAAATGTGTCACCTACAGTGCTTGCAGCAAGTAAACATGGGCTATTAAGTAAGAATCAAGCTGTCGTGCCATGCCGCTTCCTCAGATTCTTCAATTCCCTCTTTCTTCCCCTTCACATGGGCATCAAATTGGTTGTCTGCATATTTGGAGCCAAAACATCCCAGAGCTGAGCACTGCAGAAACAGATTCATGTATTTGGACATTGAAAGAGATTCACAGCTTGTTAGAACCATGGGATGTCCTAGCTGAATTGTCCCACCTGTGTCAGGTGGACCTAGGCTGAGACATTATTGCACATGCCCCAGTCCTTGTCCAGCAGCTTTATGGGTTGTCAGCCAGGGTAGGTGATAGGAACAATCATTGCTCCCTACAGTTCTGTAGGAGGCAATAAGGGCAGGGCTGCCTTTTACTGTGGTTCCCCTCCCAGGAAGCATCAGGAAGGGCCAAGATGATATCACATCACTTTACACTCCTTACTAATACACTTTTATCAGCCAGAAGTCTCTAGTGTGCATTTGCCCCAATTCTCTTGTTTGAACTGACAATGGTGCTGACGGGGCAGAATGGGTCTTTGGGATAAAAATGTACCAATTTAGACTAGTCTTTCCTTGTGGAAAACGGTGACTGATCTTGATTATTGCTCAGCAATATTTTTGCAGGTACACAGGTAAGGATAAACTCAGATGCTATTCAAAGTCATTTAAAAATTCCTATGTCTTCTTTTATTTTTCACAGTTGACTAAAACAACTCTAGAGCAGTAATTTTGTTCATGGTTGAATTCTAACTTTTTCTCTTATCAGTGGCTAAGGGACAGCTCCTCTGTACAGTTCAGTGACAGCCCTTGAGTGGGACAGTATGGGAGAATAACCTATTTCAGAAGAATGAACACTGGAGAAGAGAAATCTGGTATTTGTTTCTGACTCTAATGCTGAACTTAGGCCAATTAATTTACCTCTCTGTACCTTGATTACTTCCCCATTCTTTTTCTTTTAAAACTTACATTCTTTAGGATATGGGATTCTGTCTTACTAGGCACTATTATGGCCCCCAGTGCAATAGTTTCTCACATCTAATAGTAATATGCAGGAAGGAGTAAATCCTGATGCTATTGCAGCCAAATTCCCAGTGGCATGAAGAGGCCACTTTCTTTGCCTGCCACCCCCCCAAAATTTGTAGCTGCTATAAACACCTCTCCTGTACGTACATCTCAGCATGGAAGCAACAAGTGATTTTGTGTTTTTCTTGCAAGTCACAATATATTTTCTAATCCTGTACTTGCTCTTGTGGAATTACCGAAATGGGTAGAAGTTTATAAACCTCAAGTGGAACACGTTCAGTATGAAAAAAAAAAGAAGCAATTGCTCTTAAGAGAATCGTGCAAAAGTTCAGACAGAGAGTGTTGATTTGACAAGTCAGATCCCTGTGTGAATTTGCTGTCTAACACCATCCTAGCAACATTGTCACTCCCGTCACTGATAATATAACCAAGGACAAGATCTGGAGAGGTAAAATGCACATTTACTAGGTCTTTAGGCTTAGATAGTTTGTTGGCAGCTGTGCAATCCTGTTAAACTCTGAGATGCAAAATACAGTTGTTTTCAAAATTCATTGCCAGTGGCGGTGACAGATGCTTTTTGGAATGACACCCAGTGAGCTGTGAAACTCATGTAGTCAAGTACTTGTCCACTTGTCCCTACTTCATGTGTTATGGGAATATGTTTACACTCACTCTGTCTGGAATTTTTGGGTGGTTTTTTTTCTTTTTTTTTTTTTTCAGCTGGATGAAGTGTTTTACAGATGCAGCATTGCACACATCGCAGAAGTTGGTATGTTAAAGTTTGTGCCCACACAGTGAGCAGCTCTGCCTTGTTTTGCCTGGAAGATTCTTCTCTGTGGTTAACTATTTGTGGGGCATAGTGGATTTAGGTATTAGGTTTATTTTGTCAGGTATTAGTGAAGGAAATATTACGGAGCAGACATCCCTGGCCTTGCTCTTCAGACAGGTCAGACTATTTTAACCACACACAAGCTGAAGCTGAGGGTGCAGTTACTTCACTGCCGTAGGGTTTATCTTCCACATCCCCTGCCAACAAGGCATCCACTTCTGGCTGAGGTCTGTGCCCTAAGACAGCATGCTGTGGCAAGGCTCACATCTCTTATGCAGGCTTAGCAGCTTGGTCTTAACTACATCTAGGTTTCATGTGAAGACATGGGTGGCTGCGGGTGGTGTCTACAATGGCTCAGCATCCCAATACTCTGTCTTCCTGGTAGCTTTTTCCCCAAATGCTGCCAGAGAAGATGTTTTTCCTACCATGGTAATTCTTCCCATTTTTCTACTGTACTTTAACAATCATTATGATTATTGTTTGTCTTATTCTTTATTGCATTAAGAAAATACAGATTACTTTTCCTCTGACTGAAGAATTAGACCCTAAGGTGTTCTGTTACCATAGACACATGCACATTACATATTTGCTTGTGCTCGGTATCATTTTATTGTACTACATTTCCTTTAAAGAACTGAAAAAAATTTGCAACTTTTCTTCTGTGGATTTTCTCATTCTATATTGCTTCTCTCATTGCATTTAAAAAAGCATTAAAGAACATTGTAGGGCAGAGGCGAGTGGAGCTGTAGAACAGGGTATGTCAGTACAGGAAAAGGCGTGCTCTACTTCAGTGTACTTTGAGTCACTGTAAAGCCTCTCAATAAGGGGCTTAGTTTTCTGTTGTGTGTCTTGAATAAGGTTTGAACTCAGGAACTATAGTACCACAGGGAATATCCAAATTTAGGATAACAGAGGCTGCTCCTATTGTAAATCTGGGATAACTCCTATTCCAAATCCCTTTTGAGCTGACAGAGATAAAAGATAGTCGAGGGAGCTCAATACAGCCTCAGACTTTTCTGTAAACTTCCAGATCTGTGAAAATCATAGAATCTTATTTTACCTTCTTTCTTTCTTCATCTGTAAAATGGGAGACATTTTACTACCTTAGAGATGCAGCATAAGATTGTGTCAAAGTTTGTGAGAAGTTCAGATACTACAAACAGAAAATTTGCAAATCCCTAAAATGGGTAGATGTTTGTGAGTAGGAATATTAGGAAAGAAATATATGTAGACTTTCAAAAGGAAAACTTCTGTACCTTTTCATTGCAGAAATGACTAACAAAAGGTTTGCCTAGATAGTGTTTTATTTGGAATGGTTCAGAAAAAATTAAAATGGAGAGGTACTATGAAGTCAGGGAATGGACTAATTTCTGGATAAATTATTTTGTGTTAATGATACACAGTCCAGTTATTCTCCAGCTGTCTTTCATCTCGCATTTCCAGGAGACCATTTTGTTAGTTTGAAAACCTCAAATAGTCCACAAAGATGAAACCTCTGCAGGTGATGGCTCTCCTCAGAAGAGGCATTTATTTTGATTGTTTGCATTTTGCAACTCTCTTGCGGCATCCTGTGCTACCTCTCCTTTTCAACAACCTAATATTTAAACAGCCCCAAGACAACTGTTGCTGCAGGACGCACTCAGAAGCTACCAAATGGGAGATCTGAGCCCACCAGCCCCTCCCTGGAACTGGATCCAAGGGAAGGAAGAGGACAGTGCTGGTGGTGGTTTATGATGTGAGATGCAATGCTACAGAATGGCTCCAACACGCAGCATGTTTCCTAACCTACAGGGGAAGATCCCTGCGGTAACTTGGCACTAGCTTTCGCTCAAGCCTCATTCCCTACATACATTTTGACAGAATTTGTTTCCCTCGTTGAATCCCTTGCAACTAGATTTCAACTCAGAAACTAAACATGGAGAGGGATTGGTTCCTACTTTTTTGTGGTTTTTGTTTTTGTTTTTTTTCCACCCTGATATATGCATTTATGATAACAGGACAGAAATGCAAGTCTAAGATTTCCTAGCTTTTGAGACTATTTTTTTGTGTCAATTCTCCTAGTGAACTGGAGAGTGAAAATTTATCTGATTAACAAAAGTAAAATCCAGGTACAAATGCCTAACTCAGGCATGAAACATCCCCTTAGACTGCATTACGCTCTTATCTGCTTGGTACTTTGTGCCTGGTTGTGCGTGTGAATGGGTGCAGTGTCTGCTTCCTGACAGAGCTTTCCTAAACACAAAATGGACTTGAATGTAGAGAAGGCAATACATTACCTCTGCTTGGAAGACCAGTGACTCCAGAGCCTTCCCTCTGCCAGGCTGTGGGGCAGGACAGGAGGGAAAGCCTTGTAGGAGCCCTCCCTGGTGAGGGTGATGGGTCCCTGTCTGGGCAGGGCTGATGGTGTTCTTCCTGCGCTGTTTTCTCCGGGATGAACCATGGTGCCACAGTGCGGGGTGCAGGTGAGGAGGTTCATGCATCCCTCTCATTGCTGAGGAATGCATCCCACTGGTTGGTACTTCTGCTGGTAGAGAGAAGGGACATGTGGATAAAGCTAAGGACTTTAAAAGTCAACAGAAAAATCTAGGGAATTACTTTCTATGGTAAACTCGGAAAAAATGAAAACAGGTGTTTTCAGGGAAACGATCAAAAATGGAAGTGTGTACTTAACTGTTAATTCTGTTAATGAAAGGCAATGCTACTGAACATGCCATGATAAGACTGGCTAGCATAAGAAAATATTACATGAAGTATTATGGCTGTATGAAATACCCTTATATTCATTTATAGCATCTGTTTCCATACTTGCTTGAGGCAGGAGGTGATCAAACTCATGTATAAGGCACTGGCTGTCCAGGATGTGGGGTGGACCCCACTGCCTCCTCCAACCCCTGCACACACACACACAATGTTGGTGGCTTGGGCACAGGACAGTGGCATGGAGGAAGCATTACAGTAGACAGAGCTACTTTCCCTGTAGCAACCATTGTGTCACCAGAAAGCTTTCTCTCTGTGGTCTGGATTTCCCCGTAGCAGTAGTGGTGTCTCTGACCACCATCCATCCCAGGGTGCTGCTGAACACGCACATCTCCCTGCTCTGGGCTCTTCAGCCGAGTGGACTACATGACAGTATGTCTGCAAGAAATTGTGGGTAGATACCTCAGAGAGGAAAAAAAAGTGCTTTAAATTGACAAATCAGTCCAAACCACTAAGGTTATAACTCCTTTTTTTCTTCTTCAAGCCGAACAGTAAAACAGACCTGTTATTGGCAGCTCATTAGTAGGGAGACAGAGGCAATATGTACCATGACATCAGAGTGCTGCTTGACCCACATCTATCATTTTGTTAGAGATCCTTATTCTTGGGTCTTTCCAAATGCCTATAAGACATGCAGAGCAGAGAACTCTGTGGCATAAATAAGATACAGATTTTCTACTTTTTGATGTGTTTAGCACATTTTTGTTACTTCCTTTAATACTGCAGACCTTACATTCTTCAAGCATTAGAAGAACAAAAGACTAACATGAGCAAAAAAAAAAAAGTATTCAATAAAAAGTATTGTTCTGTTCACCTACTTAGCATTTAAAATTTAACCTCTTCTTAAAGGAAGACAGAATGAATACCACAGATGAATAACTTCAGATATAAAAAGTTCCTTCATTAAATCAGTTGTTCTTTAATTCATAATAGAACTTAAATAAAGAATGACTTATAGGCAGCTGTTTCTAATATTGAGTCCCCACCACACATGAAAGGAACATTATTCTTACAGCAGCCTCTCTACCCTTGGGTGTTATCAGCCGAACATGTTTTGAACCCACCTAATGCATTTGAGGTAGCTTGGGTTTATTTTTCTTTCAATAAAATAAATGGTTTTGTAATTAAATTTCTGCACTGACTGTGCTTAATGGCTACATTGACAAGTGCTAATGTATGGGAAGAGAATGAGTTTGAAATGAAACATGCTGTTTTCCAATCTGCAAGCAATTTTGCACTGGGGCAATCAAAATCTTGTGCCAGTGAAACATTTTCATTAATCTGCTAACTTAGCACACACTGCCCACTCAGCAGCACAAGGACACTTTTTTTTAAAAAACAAAAATATCATGAAGTGAGCCGTTGTTTGAAACCATTTTGTGGTCTCTGGCAGCAAGGCCTGTGGAAATTCGCTGACTTTACACCATGAAATGTTGCAGCTGTCTCAAAAGGGACTGGCTGCTTCAATGTTTGAGTTCTTGGCTATAATTCAGCTTTCAAATCTGTCTCTTTTTTCCCCTTAGCTAAATTTATTTTTGAATAAATCTTCTCATAGAAAATTGAGAGCAGCTATTACATATTTGGACTTCATTTATGAAAACCACTTCAAGTCATCAAGAAGTGCATTAATCCAGCTCTAATGTTTACAATACTTTCATGACTGGGAAACTAAACAATACTGTATTTCCCCCATTATCTTAATTTAGGTAGCACTGCATTTAAACACGAATGATTTTTTTTTATTATTGACAGACAAATTAAACAAAAAAAAAAAAAAAAAAGAAAAAAGAAAAAAACCAAAACAAAACCCACCCTGCAGAGCTTTGCTTTTGTGTAACTTGCTGGAAGCTCCATCCAGGGTCTGGCCACTAGAGGGTTGACTTCCCAACAGCTGCACTCGGCAGCCAGAATCGCAGCGCTCTTTTGTCGGGGAAAAGGCTTAGCAAAAACCAAAATCAAGCTGTCACACCTTAGGTAGGCATATAAGATTCCAGCTTTAAAAAAAAAAAAATACCCCAAAGCCCAAACTACCCAAGGAATTTTTGTTTTTTTTGAGGGTGTTATAATGTGGCATGGGCACAATTAATTTCTCTCCCTGAGGAAAATGTCCTAGAAGTAACCCAGAACACATTAACTGCCAGACAGTCTTTAAGAGCCTGTACTTTAAGTCAGCAGGTATCTGGGATCACAGTGTTAAAGAGGATCACGCTGTTTCCTTGACCCTGTGCTACTTCATTTGGGACAAACCACTGCTCTGTATTTTAGTCCTTTTGTTGTGTGCAGTACTCGGAGTAAGAGAGCTAAAATGAACTAAAATGTTCCTCTTTTGAACAGAATAATGGAGCATGAAATATTGTCTCAGTGAAGACTTCTCCCATCCAGCAGGAAATTGTACCTCAGGGGATGGATCACTACGAGATGGGACATCGCCAATAAAATGTCATGAGGTGAGAGGTGTGTGATGAAATGACAAGGATCAACCAATATCGGTGATGTTATACCTTGTAATAATTATTCTCATGAGGCTGCTCCATCCATGCTGAATAAACAGAAGTTTTTCAGTTGAGAGTTGCAGTTTGTGTCAGAATCCATCAGCCAAGCCCTAAAGCCAGAAGAACGTACAATATGGGAACTTGCTACATCTTTTCTATTTAAAGGGTGGTTATATTTAAATATGTTCAGATTAGTTGGCTATTTTTTTATTCCTGTGTGTCCAGCATGGCATCTGTACTGTGGGATTGGGAAGCAGCATGGAGAACAGATTCTTGCAGCTGGGTTCTCTGCACAAAGCACTAGGCAAAATCAAGGTCAGAAACCTCTTTCTCTCTGAAGTTTTGAGCAGAGATGAAAAGGACAGTCCACTGGAGTGTGCAACTTAAGAGCAAGGCTATGCAAAATAGGCATTGAAGTAGAATAAAACACCATCTTTTACTGCTACAGCTCACCTTAGCTACCTGGTGAATTCTAAAGTAATTCAAAATTATTATCTAGCTACTGAAGGATGGATTGATACACAGGTACAGGAAGGATGAAATGCTGATTAAATGTAACAATATTTGAAGGTGGGACAAACTGTAGGAAAGGACACAAGAGGGCCGTGGGAGTATTTAATCAATTGGACTGCAGACTCAAGGGAGGGATGTGGGACACTTATCCAACTGCAAGAAAATGCCCTCAGTGATCACAGAGGGTGTGCTGTGCCTGGCACAAGCACTAAGGATGTTATGGACTGAGCAGGAACTCCAGCGAAACACCTCTCTGATGTGTTTGCTGAGACCAAAGGGAATGGACATCCTCCCCTGGAGCTGGCAGTAGAAACCGGCATGCAGTAATGCAGCAGATATATGTTCTAACAGCAAATTGCATAGGCAAAGATATATATGAAGTGTGAAGGACAAGGACATCAGGAGAATGAGTGGTTGCTCCAGGGGAGAGGAAGGGCAGTGAAGGCCGTAAGAAGTACCTCTACATGGGCAAGGGAATATGAGGGGAAATAGGTAATAATCTGCAGAGGAAACTGTTTCCAAACAGAATGGTACCTCTGCCCATGACGAAGGAAGACTTGGTCTCTCTTTTCCTACAACTCAAAAAGAGGATTTGGGCATACCTACGCTGGTGGTAGAAATACAGCAACTTTCAAGTGACAAATTTGCTTTAACCCCAAATGGCAGAAAACATATGTGTTGGTTAGCATATAAAACAAAAGAATATAACACACCCAGACACCATTAGGAAGGAGTATACTCTTGGCAACATAGAGTACATCTCAAGAGACACTTTGAACTTCTTTGTATACACAGTTTAGAGTTTTCATACAACCAATTGTTTCAGTATAATCTCCCTATGAATTATCAATTAGGAGGAAAGCAGAAGAGGTCTACAGTAGTATTTTAAGGTGCTGCACACTGAGATTTGTTGACAGCAATATTGGCATTAGGAGACAAAGTATTTTGAAATACAATACATCTGCAGTGGCTTAGACAGAAGCAAAGCATTTCTTTTTAATGACAAAGCTTTGGTTTTATTGTTCTTAATACTAATGTGATTGCTCTTTCAGACTTCATTTCATGCATCTGAGCACTGCATCTTGTGGTGAAATAATGACATGTTGGTAGGCTGAAATAACTAGCTGGTTTCTACTTTTTTTAAAAAAGTGTAAATCTAGGCTTCTTCTGGTAACTTTTACAGAGAAAGCACAGGTGACCTGCACAACAACATTGCATCTTGAAGGGCTCTCCTGAACGTGACAAAAACCTTGAGCTCTTAACCCTTTAATTGACTTTGATGTCAGATTAACATTAGTGCACCAATCTGACTCACCAGTTTGTGCAAATGGAGGAGAGTGCTCAGATGCATGAAATGAATCCACAGTGTGAAGCATCTACAGTTACAAAGGGGATTGTGCAAAGTGTTAATTTCTAACAGTCTAGCTCTTGAACTGGCTGAAAACAAATCTTGGAAAGAGTTGTCCAAGAAAACTAAAGTTATCATGTAATAATGCCTGCAGGGGTTCCACAACTGTTGCATAGTTTAGAACAAATTTGGCGCTTTTAGAGGTAAATCCCAGTAAAGAGTATAAAGTGATCACATCTGCCAATCTACATGCCTGAGTGAGTGTTCTGGATTGGGTTTATGCCTCCCTTTAAGATCACAGGCCCACACAAAAGAAAATTTTGTCCATCTAGTATGGCCCTTGGCAAAATTTAGTTTTGTATCAGGCATACCCATGTATCACAACAGACATCTTAAATAAGCTTTATACTGGGCTGATGTCTCTCCCAAGGGTATATAATGTGCTACAATTATCAATTAATCTTGGACTGACTTTCCAGATTTATGACATCATCTTCTATCACAAAATACAAATCCATAACATGAAAAATGTGTTCCCGTTGATGGTGAGAAGTTTAACACTCTGGAGATTTTTACACAGAATCTGAAGGATCTGTAGTTATGAACATTTGTGTTTTGCATACTGTTTCTCTGCATGTAGTAGTGTTATATTTTCATAATTAGGCTCTTGGAATCCACAAATGTAGAAGCAGTGTGTCCTCCACCTTTGTATTTGTATAATAAGTATTTGAAAATAGCTGTTCCCTTTAGAGAGTCATTCTTTGGTAACTCTAGATCCCTTCTGATGGAAGGAAATAGTTCATGTTGCAGAGAGAGACTGCATTTTTTAAACTTTCCTCCATTTGTACTAACTGGTGAGTCAGATTGGTGCACTAATGTTAATCTGACATCAAAGTCAATTAAAGGGTTAAGAGCTCAAGGTTTTTGTCACGTTCAGGAGAGCCCTTCAAGATGCAATGTTGTTGTGCAGGTCACCTGTGCTTTCTCTGTAAAAGTTACCAGAAGAAGCCTAGATTTACACTTTTTTAAAAAAAGTAGAAACCAGCTAGTTATTTCAGCCTACCAACATGTCATTATTTCACAATAATGCAGTATAGGATCTGTCAGAATCGTAACAGTGGTGTCCCAGGTGATGACTTTGTTGATTAGATTTCATCTCTGTTATAGTACAATTACATACAGTACCATTTAAGTTAATTTTCTCCTTTATCACTGTCATAAATCATTACTGGGGGTGGGGTGGGAAGTTTATCTCATATATTTTATTATGTGTATGAATTCTCTCATTCACAAGAGGAGGTAGCTTTGCAGAAGCACCTCTGCAGAAAATTATGGACAGACTCCTCCAAGTTGTAAGGACAGCTTGGGAAAAAGCAGAGGTTTTTATTCCAAATCTAAAGAACAGGAGATTGAAATTGGCATCGTGGGCTGGAGGCAAGAATTGACCTCTAGATATTGAATGAAGGAGGTATGGGGGCAGATTGTAAACAGCCTTGAAAATGATTGCAGCTGGAGAAACCCAGAGAGGAATGAGAAGACAGAAACAATACAGCTAGTGAGGTCCTTAAAACAGCTTCATGAAGTAAGCCTGTCTTTGGCAAAATTATAAGAAAGGCTTTTGCTATGTTCAAAATACAGAGCCTAGGGGCATGGAGGAGAAGCATAGCTGTGTGGGTGCACCATATAAGGCTGTATCCCAGAGAATATCAGATCAATGTACATATTAAAATATGCAAATAATTACTTTGCTGCCATTTTGCTAGCATTTCCTCTGTTCATTTTGAGATTAGATTGTGAAGTTGTCAAGTTAATTTCTTTTAGAAATGTCCTGCTTTCTCACATCATGTGCCATAGTGAGCACATCACTTCCTAAGAGTCCTCAGAGCACTGCTCAGTGACTGGCTCAAAGGCAGGGCATGAGAGGGAGCTCCAGGGCACCATGTGGACAGTAGCCACCAAGACCTGAAAGTCCAATAGCTACAACAGAAGCAAGCATCTCATTTCCAAACCACTGTTACCCAAATATTGTGGCTCAATAGACCAAGCAGCTGTGCTTCCTTTTAGCAGCAGGAAGCTGGCAGCTGAATCTATTTCCTCCAACATCTCCCACTCAGGCATAGTCTTAATGCAAAATCACTCCATTTGTTTTGGGATATATCGCACAGAATTGTAATTCCAAACTCCTTAAAATTCAGTTTAGTTCTGCTGTATGGGAACCATACAAACGCTGTTTTGGAGAGTAGAAAGTGAATTATTTTGCAGGCCTGTCAAAGGATTTCTTCTGAATATAGTTTTCTGTGCAGTTAGATCTGCATTTAGCAGTAATCACTCATGTAGGCCATGCTGTAACTACTTTCTCCACAGATCGAATTTAAATTTTGACTTATTGTTATTACAAATTCATGTATATTCCTCTGATTCTCAGAGGAAGTAGTCAGGACAAAGTTTAGCAAATGCTGTACTAATGCATACAAAGGCAATCCCTTTCTCTGAGTCACAGAAGTGACAGAGGGGGGAAGTGAGAGACACCCAGCATAGGTAGTAGCGTTGCATACAGATGTTATACACATTCTCATCTTTTCCCTGGTGTCCTGGGCCATGATAGATACATGAAATTAGTGCCAACTATCCTAATCAGTCCCTTAAGACATCATTACAAGCTCCTACAATGGCACAGTAAAGCTTTAGCTAATAGATTCATTGTCTCTGGACTAGGGAAATCTGTTCCTTTCTACTACGGGAGAGGTTTGAGCTGTAGAAAGAACTAGTATCTTTTAGATATCACTATGATAAAAGTCACTGCTATTCCTAGAAAAAAAGGAAAACACTTTTAGGCACTCATGATTGCCTTCTGATATGCATACAGCATCCCAGAGCCAACAGTGTTACTCTATTTACTCTTGGATTTACTTCAGGTGTAGAAAAATGATACAGAGCCAAAACTTGCAAAGTGTGTTGGTGTTTTAGAAATGTATTAAAGCTATAGAAACCATCAGTACCTAAGCAGTGAGCTTGTAATATCTGAGTAGTTGATTTCTTTCCTCTTATAGAAAATGTCCAGCTCACAAACCAGGGAACCCAGGGTGAAATACTAAAGAGGAATTCAGTATGAGTCTCCTTCTTCCTTAACAATACAGTGCTCTAATTAGCACAGAGCAATAGCACCATCAAGCTCCAGCTGAACAATTACATCCCAGGAAATTCAACCAACAAGTATCATATTATAAACAGTCGCATCTGTGTGGTAACACAGAAGTATGCACCAGTGCCATCTAGCCAATCCCCAGCGTATGTCACTTCTAGTGCTAGGCAAACCACGAAATCATTTACCAAATAAGGTGTTTTACATGGTTGAAGAAATGTGTAGACCTAGTTATTAAAAAAATTACATATTTAATACAACCTTATTGTAATCAATAAACTGAGAAAAAATAGTAGTGAAATACATTAGTTTAATGTTATTACATTGGCCATATAAACTGTACAGAGATAGCTGTTTACTCAATGGCCCTGTCATCGTCAAAGCTGTCCTGATGTGATGGCCAGAGAAAGTTAGAGAAGCCAGCTGTCTGTGGAATAACTTTCAGAGACAAAAACCATAGAAATTCAAGGACTTTCCACTGAACTAAGCCAAATATTAAGTACTAAAAAAGCTATTATCTCTAACTAAGGGCACTATGTGCTCTGAGAAAGTTGCAGTCTCAAAGTTACAAATATGCAGACCTCCATCCAAGCAAGAGTACTTTGTGTGTCTCAGTTTGATGGTAAAGAGTTCAATAAAAGAAACAGGCTTCCTAGTTTAAAACTTGTATCACGTCTAATAAATATGGCCAGTGTAAAATGAACTGTGGTTAATGAGCCTTGGAGTCTCACAAAGCAAAACCTAGGATCCAAGCAACTAGAATTTTAGGAAGGTTTGCATTTCCATCAGGACTTTGTACTTCAGCCTCATTTCTGCACAGAATGGTCATACTACGGCCAGAAAGACAGCATGGAAGAATCACTGGAATTAGGAGAATTTTTTCTTCCTCCATCGTTCCTGGAAGAGTTTTGGGAGCACTAATGACATTCATTGCAGGTAACAGGAAGTCCCCTGTGGCTTCAAAGGCACTGGGATTTCACTCTTTGTAACTAATGATGGATAATGTGGAGGAAAGGGGTAATATTTTAATTAGGTCAGCTGTCCGAAGTGGAAGTTCTCATTGTCACTAGATGGTGCAGCAGAGTAGCTTTACTTTGGATCAGTCAAACTAGAACTTTGGAAAATATCATACTAAGGTGGGGATTTTGCAGGCAGAGCCCACCATAACATAGGTCCTTCTCTCAGGACTGTTTCTGTTTGCAATTTGAACACTATGGTCTTCTTTAACACTATTTGAACCTGAAAGAAAATGAGTGCTGCCTAGGAGGACTGGCCTAATATTGCTTGGTTTTAGCTAGCTATGTCATAACCAGAAACATGCAAAACTCCATTTGTTTAGAAAAGACGAGTGGTACAGTTGAGAACAAGAGCCGGAAATGTTACATTCATCAAGTGAAAGGTTAAAGAAAACTTGTGCAGATGATTTGTTACATTCACCAAATTTCACTCTTGAGCTGTATAGAGGGAAGGAAACCAATGTTGATTTTAAGTATTTTTTGTAATTCAGCATGAAAAGTTTACGTGACACTGACAAGAGATGTCTTTTTTCCTCCTGTTCTCTTGTTTCTTCCTTTCCTCTTCATCACTACAGGCAGAATAGAAAGCAAAGGGAGTGGTGGAATGCAGTGCTGAGGTGGATCATCTAGGATGATCATTATTCATAATATCAAATGATAAATTTCTTTTGAAGTTCTCCCAGCAGCAGTTCAGTCCCTATCAGCAGTCCATTATCTGTCTAAAATCCATGACCGACAATTTCTAGCCTGGACTTCATGTACTTATTGGTATAGCCAATATACCAATAGGTATATTTCACACAATAACAGGATATTTCTTCTGCTGCTTTATGCTTAGCAGTCTTACAACTTTAACAATAAAAGTGTTTTTCTGCTTTCAGAAAAAGGCCGATTTAATATTAAAACATAATCTCATGTGCTCTTGATAAGGGACACTCATCAAAACATCCAATATTGGAGTTCAGGTTTGAATCAAAATTATCAGATTGTCCTTATTGACTTGGACTATTGCTCAGGAGCTAAATTGTCTATGTTGGGAATACAGACAGTTTGGGGATTTACAGTACGTTCTATAGTTTGAGACTATCTCAACAATAATAAGAGACTGCTTTGAAAGATTGACACATGTTCATCTCAGCTATGATTCTGAGAAAGACTTCATAAGAACATTTTATTTTCACTTTGCAAATAATGAAAAAATTGCAATTTGGAGAACAGTATGAGAAATGTGTGCCTGTGTACTGAATTTTACTGGGCTAAGGTTAAAAATTTGTACTTTAGTTTTTTCCTCTAGGAGGTTTCTTGCCAACTCTTAAGACAGCATATGATTTTGGAGAGAGAGAGAAGTCAAATTCTTCTGCAGTCCTTGCAGTCATTATTTAAAACCCTTGAGACAGAGTAGTAAGAAACAGAAGTAACCAAAATAAGTTGAAGTGCTAGTCCTCAAATTGCTAAGTCTTCATATAGTAGAACTGATTATATACCAGATTTTCGTTACCTCAGTGTATTCTATAATTTCTTCTGTGAGTTGAGCACGTCAATATGTGGGTCAAATATTCTTGTGAACTCTGTATGTTTGACTGTACAAGTGAATGTTGATGCATATTGGGGCATGCAAGAGAACATTATTTGAGCAAAATCATATCTTAGTCTGAAAATGCAATGCAGTCAGGTATAAATGAAGGTGTTAGGGCAGTAAGTGAGGTGACTACATTTTTCTGTTGATTTTCTAGAAAAAAAAGAATCACATTTTGAGCAACTCTTGAGTTCTGTAAAACTACAGCAAACCAGTTTATGCTAATAATGAGAGAAAGATTCTCAAATGGCAATTCTAAATCCATGCCACTAAATCCACACCTATGTAAGCAATTAGGTAATTGTCAAGATTTTTCTCTCTGTCTCTGCATGTGTAGGTGTGTAGGACAAGAAAGGAGGACGTGGGAGGGCAACTGTTCAATACAACTGGGCATACTCAGCTGAGAACTGAGTGATGGTGTGTATGTAGTTTTTAGCGTGCAAGTGGGGGAGTGAATGCATTTGGGATAGAAAAAACAGTCCTGGCAAACTGAAGAGAATTTGATACGTTTTTTAAGGATTTTGAAAACTTGCTTTATATACTGTTTTGTCTTTATTTGGATGCAGTTCTGCAGTGGTGAAGTGAGAAGAGGCTGAAGAGATCTGAGAATGA
This sequence comes from Antrostomus carolinensis, assembly GCF_000700745.2. Lineage (NCBI taxonomy): Eukaryota > Metazoa > Chordata > Aves > Caprimulgiformes > Caprimulgidae > Antrostomus > Antrostomus carolinensis. The sequence goes on along the minus strand of NW_010297400.1, from coordinate 62,105 downwards.
TTGTATGTAGGTATTTTGGTCCATGTCATTCTTGTGTGTCATCTTGAAATGTGAAGAAGAGCTTTGGAAAGGCAGCACAAGGAGGAAGGGAGATACTAAGCTGTGCATCTAGGCTAGGAAGAAGAAATAAGAATTGTTAGCAAATGACATAACTGGGTGAGGATGGATGGCATTGGACGAAGGTGATGTCATGGACATTTTGGCTGTGGTGCAAGAAGGCTTAACCATGTGAAAGATTGTATGCTTGAAGTGACCAATTTAAATTTGTGCTTGGGGACCCATTCAGATGTCACTGTGCTCCAGATAATATTATTAAAGGTCCTAGTCATCAGAGAGTGGGGAGAAGATGCTTATCAAAATGGAAAATTAGTAGAGGTATTCATATAACAAAATCCGCTATTCCAATCATAACTACACAACTGTTACATTCTGTTACTGTCTGGAAAACAAGATGTGTATCCTATGAGGCAGTCACAGAGGGCAATATTTTAAAGTAAATTCCACCATTTTGTGCTTTAGAATGCTTAATTATGAGCAACCTTATATTCTAAACATCACATTTTATCTCAGGAAATTAAAGGAGACACATTTAAAAAAAGCAAAGGAAGGAAAAGTTTTTGAGCAATTAGTCCCATTTTACTTAAGATCTTTTAAAATGCAGAATTTCTGCTAATAAATATTATGCATGATCAGTTTTGAAGTGTTTTGTTACCTTTGTTTATCATTTAAGACACATTCCCCCGCAGTTTAGCCCCAAATATATTTTGTTACCATGGTGGAGGCTACTAGAAATAGTACTAAACCAATACCACATCCACTACAATATCTTGCCATGGCAGAATTGCTCTGGGTTACATATTTTCAGATTTTAATTTCCAAAGTGAATTATGTTGTGTTCTGTTTCAATTGTGAGGCTTTTCCATAGCCTAATAACTGATCTCAGCCAGAAAAAGTTTTACTCATATTCAGCCCTTTCTTAGTGCTGTCTCAGTGCTCCCAGGTCCATCCAACATTAGCGTCATCCTTCCCTTCTGCTTGGGTGGCTCTTCAGAAGTGTGTTTGGATAGTCCTGGTCACTGGCCCACTCCATCACTGACACCACCCCCACCAGGGTGAAATCCTGTTAAAGCCACGAGTGTGTGACCTGCGCAAGGTGTTGGAGGGGCTCCTGTGGATTTGTTTGTGTTTTAAAGCTTCAGGTCCCATGCAGGCTCCATGAAGGGCTGCTTTCTCCCCTGGGTCAAGCTCATGCTCTGCAAAAGACTGTTTCCTGTTTTCCCACCCCTGCCTGTTATGAACCATGATTGAGCAGATAAAGGACACTATCCAATACCTGACATGTCTGAGAGGAATTTTTTTGCTCCCCCTCCAGCACTGCCCTGCACACCTCTAGCTTTCATTTCACTTTGGGAGGAGTCAGGACAATGGCAGTCAATGGCTTCTACCATTACCTGTACCATTTGGAATATTAACAATAATCAGTGTTGTAAGAGATAGTGATGATGAAAAATGATACATAGTAAAGATAACCATAACAAGGATAATTATTATTTGTTAGATATAACTCTTTGGGTTAGGACATTTGATCCCAATATCAATAGCTTCGCTGTCCCTCGGGCAAAACCTTAATGCTTTTGCTTTCTGAACTAGTCACTGCTTATAATATGTGTACCCTTTATTACAATTTTTTTTTTCAACATTTTATGAAGTGTGCTTATTAAATTAAATGGTAAGTCTGGCACTGGCAAGTCTCTTGTGCACTTTTTTTTCACATTTCCTTTCTTTTGGCAAGTCCATGAAAAGGGAGTAAGTTTCTGTGGGCTGTGCATGCTTTTCCACCCTTTTTCAGGATTTGTCACATCTCCTGGAAGGCCTTATAACTCACAAAACATGAATTTATATCCCAGCAATTTGCCAAGTCTTGTCAAATCCTAACATTTTTGTTGGCAACTATTTGCATCTCTCTGCTGAAAGGGAGTAACTTAGATCATCCAGTCACAATGCTGTTCTTTAGATACCTTTTGATGGTCAATGTGTTAGTTTTGATACATGGTCTAATCTCAGCTTGCAAGGAGCCGCCCACTATATTTCATGTCCTCACTCAGTGAATCTTTTGCAAAGTGGACATTCTGCTTCATCAGCTGATTTTCCAGTTTTACACGTCTGCACTCGCAGTCCCGCTTCTCTCTGAAGAAAAATGATCTGAGAAAAAATGAATCTTAAAAATTAAATAGAGGTAATGCTTCTTTCGGATTCAGTTTCTTTGTTAGGTACAGCTGCACTGGCCTCTACCATAGTGTAAATGAGACCATACAATCATGTATTTATTTTTTGGAAGATGCTTTTTTCGTCCTCTTTATTTATAATTCATGCCTGTCACCTTAGCGCAACAACCACAAAACTTCAGCTCCTGCGGTGTGGAATAGGAGACATTTAATCCTTTAGGACAGGAATAAGTTCAAAGACAAGTTATTGTTCATTATAGCTCATTCAAACAGCTCCGAGTGAGAGAATTTTTGATGGTTTTAAATGCCTAAAGAATAAAATCATTCTCATCTTTTGCACTGAACCAAATTAGTGGCGAGAAAACCAACAGGATATGGGATTTCCTCAGGTAGGATCTGTGAAAACAATATTTATTGGTTTTGGTTGCTAGTTCCAATAGAAGTGAGAAATTTTAATAATAAGCAGTGCAACAGATGTTAGATCGCTACGTCTAGTCCTGCCATATGCTCTTTGTTATGAGTCATTCTGGATGCCATCCATCCCTGTACCAGTGCTCACTGGAAGCATCAATCTGTAGCAGGAAGGGTGAACCGAGGCATATGCACAGGAACAGCTGGGGGGGTTGCCTGCCTACCTCCTCAGCTAGTTCAGAAGTGGGGAATGCAAGAGCCGGGCTGCGTTTACATTCACTGCCATCTGTACGTGACCTAGGCCATGCTGGGTCTCACTTAATTGGTACGCAGCAAATGGGGAATCCACTTCTGGCAGTTATTTTCAGTCATTCCTTGTGACATCTCAGGACAGCAGTAGAGTCTGACCTTCCTCTGAAATGAAGCACTCTTTGCCATTTAGCACAGCGTTGCTTAGCATGAATGTATTTTAAGCATGAATGTATTCACCAGCCGCTGTCCATGTCGTATTTTCAAGGGAAAATTAGGATGGTATATAGTCACACTTAGTCAAATAAGGAACCTGTGGTTACATTTGTACCCCTGATGGACTCTGTCCTTTTTTCTTCACATTTGAAAGCAAACACCCTGTCTTCTCATGCACTGGTGCAGTCTTGTATATCAACGGTGGGGGAGAGGAACAGATGCCAGAGGAGCTGGAAGGGACAGGCTGCTGCTACCTCTGACAATAATTACCTCAGGAAATCATGGGTAAGGGACAGCAAAAACAATTATTGCTGGAAGACAACCAGTGGTTTTTCTTTCAGTTTGAGGAAAACCTCACTAGATGTTAAAAAACAAGATTTGTGTTTTAAAATAGGGAGTTATTTCAGCAATGAATCGCTGCCTGATGATAAGTGCAAACATTGAGCTGCTGCTTCTTCTCTCTCTGTCTCTTTCTTCTTTCCTTTAGCCTCCCTGCACCACAAGAAGAAAAAAAAAAAGTCTGTTTTCAGCTGTGGTTACATGTGGCTTGGTGAGAATTAGCAATGGAGATATTCATCTGTTCAGAGCGAGCAAATTGTCAAATCCCTGCACACCTTTGCAGTGTGAGGGCAGAGCCGGCCAGGCTCGCAGCAGGAGGGGGGCAGCCCCAGTTGCCTTCAGGTCCCCAGGACTCCAGTGTTCCCAAGCACATGGAGAAGGAAACTGTTGTGCAACAGAAGGGAAATGGGACACAATTTACTTTAAGGGATTTCATGCTTCACTCCAGAAAACTGGCAAAAATTCTGATCTGCTTTTGCGAGAAAATATCAAGATATTGCCATGGTAGCCAGATCTTTGGATGCTTAAACTAGCTTACTGAGGACCCAACTGGTTTTAGTTCCTTGACATATGTCTAAACATCATTGAAAGTGAGTCATATCTAGATTTTTTTTTTTTTGTGGCAAATCTAATTTTTACTGCCCTGTGGCCTGCTGTGCTGGTTGCACCACGTTGCAATCCAATCCTTTGAGGTGCCGAGTGGTTCTCTCAGCACCTACAAATCAGCATGGCCTCTGCACTCCGTCCTGCACCATACCTGACTGGATAAGGCCTCTGGGGTTTAAGTACAAGAGTTACACCACCACGTCACAGGACTGTTTGCATATTGACATACAGTCCTGGTTCTGAGCATGTTTCAGAGTGATGTGGAGTACCCATGTACCTTCAAAAGCCAGGAATGTCTCAGTCTGGAGAAATATATCTAATGAATTTAATAGAATACATATTACAAGCGTAGTGATTATTTTTTTTCTTTCTAACAGTTGTACCAAATTTTATATTAGGTTAGGGAATGTTACACTTTAACTATTCTCTGTGTGTGTGTGTATTAGATTTGAAATGTTTATTCTGGTATATGATCCAGAGATTTCACCCTCTGCATCCCTCTCACACTGTGCTGAAGCCAAACAATGAAACTAGTTCTTTTAAAGTCACAACCTCCTTTGTGCTATTTGCAGCATAGATTTGTAATAGAGGGACAATAGTCTCTTAAACAGTCACCCTTTTTTTTTTTCACAGGCACCAAATGGGTTATTTTTCAATGAGAGGTACAAAAGACCTTTTGACAGAAAATTCTTGTCTGTTAAAACAAGTTTTTTTCTTATGAATAAGCAGCATTTGAAGGCAGTGTTTACGAAGTCCAAGATGCATTTTTTTGGAGAAAGACTATATAATAGCAAATACCTATGGCTTTATTATTGCAAATTAAACTGCCATTTAGGTGAGTTATTGCAAATAAGCAATCCAAAGGTAAAAGCTCTTCTGGATGATTATGTATGTACGTATTTATACACTGCACTTTTGATTGTCATTTTGGCAACTACAGGCTGGACGGTTAATCTGGATATTTCCCACCCTGGCACTGGAACATTTTCCCTCCTTGTGGCAAGAGCACATATGGAATTTTATGAGTCTGCTCTGTCTCTTCACTAATGGGCTTCACCTTTTACCTTCAAGAGCTAAGGATCTTGATTTTAAATCCAGGGTTTACAGGTTCAGACCTAGCAGGCAACCTAGCCAGAGGGCCCAAAACCAGTGGCAGAAAAGCCAAGTAAAGAATCATGATTCTATCCCTCCACACTGTAATTCTTCCATCTTTACTGATTATCAGTATCTCTTTCCAGTTTTTGTGATAATTGGTGAATCAAAATAATTCACAAAGAGGAATGTGCTATTTCCCAGAGACAATGTTGTATTTAAGTATATTTTTATGGTGGATGAGGTTTCGGTGTGCTATCTTTGAAAATATGGGCAAATAGATTATTTCTTTGATCCAACAAAAACAGCCACAGAAAGAAAATGATGCAAAATTCAGGGTGTTGCAAGTTGACTCTCAGAGCTAAGCTGTGGTCTCTCTATTTTACTCTTGCCAAGAATGCGCGCCAAGTCATTGAGGTTGACCATGTTTTATTACCTCTGTTTTTGCTATTCTACTTTATTCCTGAGACAAGTGGGAAAATTGTGTCTGAAAACTGTCTTTAAACCCTGGACTTCTAGATTGTACATCTTTAATGAATACTGGACATGTTCCACTACTGTGCACTTCAGTCTGGGCCTCAGCTTATTAGATACTGTTTTGAAATCCATAATTATAACCAGGTTTGTGATGGGTCACATACCTCTGTATACAAAAATTTCTGTCATCCTGATAGAGCTGCTACTTCAGAGGAAATCAACTAATTCAAATCTAATTTTTGAATGCTTTTAGTTTTGCTTGATTTGGCCTTCCCTATCCAAGGTGTGAAAAATGACAATTTCTATATTTCTGGGAAATTAATTTTCAAGGTTGACTTTGGGCCAGTAACCTGAAGTGCTAACATAGTCCATATGTTTGAGTAGTAAAGATTGACTGAAAAGTATGAAAATTCTAGCGAAAGTCCATTTTTCCTGCTCCTTTTGGTAAATTTTGGGATTCCATTATACTGACAACAATCCGTGGTTATTCACGTCTGAGCACTGATCCCCAGTGAAGCTGGGATGAGGGTAAAATGCATGGAATTTGTTCTCTATAGGTGCTGGTTTTCATTCCGAGCAAAAGCTCAGTATTTATAATTTGCTCCCCTCTACTATTTATCATCTTTCTGCCCCTCTCTTAAGATTATAATTCCTGCCCAATATTTTCTTTTTAAACTACCTCTCATTTTAATATCCATTTTATGTTTTCTTAAAATAAGTGTTTCACACAGCTCTTCTACTTTCTTTATTAAGAAAACAGCAATACTCATATGATGCTGGAAAAAAATTGAGAGGGAGGGAGAAACAGAGAAAGGAAACAGAAATCATAACCAAAAAGTTCACACTGATTATTAAAATAGTCAGTGTTCCCTTGGGCTGTGGGGAAGGGAAAGACACTTTTACAGTGTCTTGGAATATTTTTCATCTGCACAATTCTGACTTTTCACCACATATTAATGCTACAGTGAGAGAGGGGAAGAAAAGAAAAAGGACTCGGAAATTTTACAGTAAGTTTTTTCATTATCTTTCATAGTGACACCTTCTAGTAAGAAGTCCCAGGGAATATTAATGTTCAGGGTTGAAAAACTATGATTCTTGATGCTCCTGTGTAAAATTATTTAACAAGCACATTATTTTAATACTAATGGCTTTTCCTCCTTTGTAAAAATTTTGTAGCTTAAAAAGTGCAGTGTCAAAGTGAGACTTTCAATGTAGAAGCATTACAATATTCAGTAAAGTGTTATTACTAATGGAAAATATTTATGTATTTGTAGAAGGCTTCAATAATTGTCAGGTCTGGTTTTCAGTGAGGTATTTAAAGGCAGAAAAGAGACGGATAAAAACTTCAATGAACAGTTTCTCTATGGTCAGGAGGAACTTCATGCAAGTATGGAGCATTGCCCTGGGCTAGAAACCCAAATCATAATGAAAGAACTACAATATTTTAAGAAATTCTGCCTATCAGAGACTTCTTTTTTTTTTTTTTTCCTTAACTGACTCTGGTTCAAATTAAACTGAAATCAGTCTTCAGACTCATATTTATTCCTCTGGACTTTGGATCTTCTGAAGACAAGTCACTGGCAAAAATTGTTTCAGATTTCAGGGCACATAAAGGGGTGATGCTGCAGCAGTGGCTGCAGAGGTAAGTTCTGGACAATTGATGGGGCAAATGAGGCTCCGAGGTGGAGAGGGCAAGGATGCAGCAATTTTCTCTTCCACAGGAAGGTACTGGGTACTGTTTGAAAAATCAACTGTACTTCTGTAACCGACAAAAAAATATGTCATAAAAATGTTCAATATTAAGGTATAAAAAGTAGTAAATTATCGAGCTCCCTTTACCAAAAAAAATACAAAGGCTTCCCCTTACGATGCCAGATGACTACCTGAATTTGTGATTGTAGCTTATTTCTCCTCTAAAACTGCTACCAATCTTTGAAATACAAGTAATAACTACATATGGACATGTTTAGCAAATCAGAAAGAAAAGATTGATTGCTGGGAAATGTTTTGTTTCCAATTATTTTTTCCGTAAAAGCTAGAATTCCAGATAAACAATGTAACAAAATGCCAGCAGTTCATCTGTAAGTATATACTGATGTAGAAATGCTATTAAAACTGATTATTTGAAAGTCACCTAGCAGAGAAAACTGAAACCAAAAATCTTTTTGTACTGATATGCTTTAGGGTTACATTTAAGTATTTTGTAGAGGAGTGCCATTGTGAGTAAAATGTTTAGTCCTGCTTCTATCACAATTCTGCATTTTAGCTTGAATTCTTTTATTATTTTTCTTATTAAATGAATCTGATTTTTTTCATGCTGACAACATACAAGGCAAATTGCTCATGTCCAGTATATATGGCACTTGCTAAATCAATTCCTGACACACCAGCTAATTTTAACAGGGGAGTCTAAGAGATACACCGTTACTTATTATTTCTAATGTGTTTCTTAATACAAAACTTGTCATTTCCAGCCAGGATGCTGACTCAGCAGTAGGTTTATTTCCAGAATTACTAAAACAACTTTCCTCTCAGAGTAGCAAGGGACTCATGATTCACTGGTAAAAAACAGTGAAATAGAAAGAGGCCTTTTTCCATCTTTTAATATTAAAAATAAACTAGTAAGAGTTCATAAAACAGTCCTGGAGAACTTCTGGGACACAAAAAAGTTACAGATCTCATATTTCAGAGACTGATTGAACATAACCGTATTTAATTTGAGTTGCGTCTTAAATATATAGCTTGCATTATTTTACACATTTAACCAATGCTGCAAAATAAGATTTAGAGGGATCAATTTTTATTTGCTTATACCTACCTCACATATGTCAGAATAAATCACCTTTTCAGACAGATGTTTTCTTACTCATAGGCCACAGTAAAGTGACATTTTGTACATGTAAACTTTCTTTTGGTTCACAGCATTTAATGATTGCTCTTTCCTATCGCTGAGTTTTTGGGAACATTCAGGTGCTAACTACAGGATTCAGAGATTTAGAGGAGGCTGTTTTACATAGTATATAATTCAAAAGTGGACTTTTTTACTTAGCATATTTTTTCAGTTTGGTTTTTTTTTTGGTCCTTTTCTGAAAATTAAAAACCTTAATTTCCATCATCATCAACAATATGCATTCCTCTGCTTTTTAATAAAATGTTATTTCTCACCTAATAAATCAGCACAAAAGTTTTGGTAAGATAGTTATATATTGATAAGCTTTTGTGCAGACTTGAACAGGTAAATGCACATATGCACACTGTATGTATAAAAGACCCAAATTTGTAAGCTGTCGTAAGAAAGGACTTTGTGTTTTCTACTGTCACGATTCTCAGCTAAGAGTAACCACAGCACCTTTTCTGGGCACCTCAAACCTTTTCTGAACTAAGCAGAAAGCTGTAAAGAGAACCTTTCTCTTAAAGGAATTAAAATCCTGTGGAACAACATCTCCACCAGCAACTTTTCATAGCCAGGCACAACCCGCTATTCCGAGCCAGTGGAAGGACGTAGAAGACTGCCTTTGCTAATGATGTTAGGTATCGCTAGCATCTCTCACAAATGTTTCCCAAATTGCACTGATGGATTATCTCCTCTTTATTCTATGTCCATTTTAATGTTATTGGAGCTCTCTGATGTCTGTGGCGTGGCACACGGAGGACACATGCTGCCATTGAGCTAGGGTTGGGGTGAGAAGCTCCCACTTCACAGCTTCAGCTACTCCTCTCAGATCACATGCAATTTGTGCCTGTGAAGCCCCAGAGAGGTGTCTGCTCTCAGGGTGCCTTTAGCGACACGGAACTCCAGCAAGGCACATACAATCCTTGTCGTGCTCTCCCCCAGCTCTCCCACTGCTTGGAGGATGTGACTGGAGACAGAAGCAGCTGATGCAAGAGGAGAGAAAACCTACCGATGAAAACCGAGCTTCACAGCACTCTTATTTGCCACCCCTTCTCCTTGACTCCTCAAAGTTTGTTCCTCTACTTGCTCTCCAGGTGTTCCTGAACATCCAAATAGGGCTCACACAAAATGTATTTAACATTCATTGAGCAGCCTTCCTTCCTGGGAGGTAGGGAATTACTAACGAGAATCAAAACTTCAGATTTTTAAAAACTTTTCTCTTGGTACATATGACAGTGCTAGATTTCAGGAGAGGAAAGAAAAAGCAATTTTTCAGGCTCAGGCATCCTTTTCACCTGTGCTATTGCCCCTTATTGCCTCTGTGCTCCCTGTTCTCTACTGACCCCGACAAAACTGTCCCAATTGAAGGTGTGGGGTCCCATACTGAAAGTGTTTCAAGCAATTTGCCCAAGCTACCCTGTGGCTTTTCTTAGCCCACTTTCACCTGGGCTTTGTCATGACTTTCCACAGCACCACTCCACTGGAATATTTCCAAAATTAGTAGCTCAGAAAAGACCTTTAGATTTCTATGGACCTCTTCGCATCCAGAACAAAATGCAGTACTCAATTTGGATTTGTCCATCCCACGGAGACTACACGCTTCAAACTTTTCTAATCCTCAAAATTGCTTTATAGAATTAAGTCCAGCCTCTAACTGCTGTAGAAAAAAGAGCAACTGTAATGTATTTTGAATATTAAGGAGCCAAAAGAGCAAAGCAGGGAACATTTATCTTCACAGATATTCTCCACAGTGTATTTCTGCATTCCCTCCCCAAAGCAGCAGACTATCATTGTTGCATCTTCACTAGGGAAATATATTTTCGTCACTCACATTAACAAACTACTGGAGTCAGAACAATCTGTAGCCCTCGTATTTATGCAGGACAAGTTAAAAATGATAGAGTAGTCAAGCATGGGGTTTGATCTATAACTGGAACAAACATTTCAAACCGCATTCCTCAATTGGGACTTGTCCTCATGTTAATTGACTTAAGGTAAGTGAACAAATCGAGAAACACACATTGCTAATGTGCAGAAGGCAATGGGGTTGCAGGCAGACAAGGTCTAGCAGCTTAAGGAATTATTAACCACAGACTGATCGCTTTTATCAGCTACACACATGGAGAAGATGGCCATCACGCTGTATGCTCTCCTCTACGGCTATTTATGTCAGGTATAAATTACTCAGTGTTAACGTACACTGCCTGTGTCAAGGAAAGCAATAGCACAGACATAATTTTGTTCATATGACTAATTTGAATTTGTAATCAGTCTGGTTTTTGGTTTTGGTTTTGTTTTTTTTTTAATAAGTGATGTTAATCACTCCTCCTCACCATTGCAGAGTAAGGGTTCAGTTTTAGTTTTGCCACAAGCATATTATGTGATGTAGGCAAAATATTTAATCCAGTCATAGCTTTCTTTTGTACACATATACTTTCCTACTCCAATTTTATGTTTTACTTATTGAGCTTATAAGATTTAAGTGGCAGGGCAGGGTTTTACTGCACATACACATAAAAGAAAGTGTTCAGAATTGCAACAGATGCTACTACAATCTGAATAACAATGCATCACTGCACTGATTCCTTGCATATTTACCAACTGCATGTTTTGCACAGAGTTTTATGTTATACATTCACACAATGATCTTCTCCTTCACCTTCCCATTTTGACAGTCAGTTGTTTATATACTTAAGCAATACATTAATAGTGGTTTATAAAGAAAACAGTTAGATGTTCGCTGTTATCCCAGGATATTGTATTCATTTTCTAATAAGTGCCTCTAGTGCACTGGAGTCCCTAATCAATGTAAATATTGTTTAAGATGAACATTGCAGTGGGCATACCATGGAGCCAGACCACCAGCAGAGCATTAAACAAGGACAGATGTGAATGCCAGGATAAAAATGAAGACATTCCTGAAGTGTAAGTATGTTACTTATAATATATCTGTTTATAGGAAATGGTCATGAAAAGAACAAAAAAACTTTTGGAAAATAAGAATGCCAAATAAAGTTAGTACGTTGAGATACTGCAGTTGTACATTTGCTAAAATAGCTAACTGAAAGTGTGTGATATTTTGGTGTCTTGAATAATTAAGATCTTATAAACTTAATCTTGTATGAATGTTGTTAATGATGTTACAAAGGTTTAATCACTTTGGTGGTTATCTGTACAGGAACAAAATGCATGGTTTTATTTTATACATATGGTTTTCTCTCAGAGGTAGTATCTTTTATAAGATTGGAGAATCTAATTAGGGTAACAGACAAACAGACTTACGTTGTCTCACAAGTCACTCAAGGAGAAGCAACAAGAGAGATAAAGCTCTTCTAATTCTAATAATTTCTGAAGATCTTCTGATTTCTACTTCTTGTTTAGTGTATTCACGTTGATTAATTCAATAGCTGACAATTTCCATGAGCAACTGTACAGCATGTTTTCTACTGATATTTAAACACCAGTTTGTTCCTTGCTGGCTTTGTAGTCAGGCTGTTCTCTGAGTTGCCCTGATGCAGAGATTATTGGTGACATTTGCAAGGGATTTGAGCCCTCATCACCCTGACTATTAAAGGTACTTGTACACATGCTGCCTGCCCCTGCGAGGGCAGGGAGGCAGCAGTGTCTGCTGCTCTGAAGCTGGCAATGGCACAGGCTGACCCACGTGGGGCAAGCAGGGGCAGGACTCCCCTCTGGGGTAGATGGGCAGGATGAGGATCCCTTCTGGGGTAAGCAGACAGGGCTGGGGATCTCCTCTGGAGGAGGGCAGGGCCAGAGTCCTTCCCAGTCCCTCAGGAAAAATGGGGAGCAGGGGCATGTCAGCTGATGGGCTGGTTTAGAAATAGGACTGCCATTATTTCTCATGGTTGCCAGGAAGGATGAAGTCCTCTCTGTTCACTATGGAGAACGGGATCTCTGAGGTTGTCATATGCCCAAGATGTAGGTTCAGAGTGCTCAGTCCTCAACAACACCCAGGGCTGGAAGGCCTCAGCCCCTAACTGGCCACTGAAAGCTTAAAACATCTATTAGGTGGGAGTCTCTTAAAAGTCTTTGTCCCAAAATATATAATATAATTTGATCTATATAACTGTAAATGCAACAGATTAATTTAAAACAAGCTACAATGTCTGATAGTTTGGTGGTTATCAGGTTGTCATTACTGCAGAGTTCCTGGTAGGAGTCTGACTTAACTTCAATATTGATTTCTCAAGTCGTAATGGCAGAAAATCTGTTGGAAATAGCATACTGGATTTCTGTCTAAGCCAACAATGATTTAGAACTCAATTGATTAAATGGTATGTTTTGGGATAGGTCAGCAGACTTTATTGTTCATTGTTTTCCATTTTGTAGTAAAATCAACTACGATAGCAGTCTTCTAAAATGTGATTAGCACAAACACTATTGTTGTTTGACATGGTATATCAGATATAATGATTACCATCCCAGATCTACAGCTTTGCTTTTTTATATTCTTGATTGCATAATTGAAAGCAGCAGCTTTATCTTTCTTCTACCTTTGGTAGAAGTCATTCAATAAATACTACCAACTACATTACAGTTTAGAAACAGTCTGATGTAAAAGGCACTGCATTCACTAGCTTTTTCCCAAGACAAGAATATTCTGTACTGAACCAAGCCATTACATTAACTTCTAAGAAAACAACTGGAAGTATGCAGAGCGCATGTCAATATTGAAAACACCATGTAGGCTGCAGAAAAATCACTTAATGCCTGAGTTATCCTGTATTCTGTATCACCCTGCTGGGTGGTTATTCATGTCAAGTGTAGGGTTTAATATTAAGAGCAGTCACTGCACTAAAAGGAAAAATATGTTTACTGCTTTCAGAATTTATTTTGTATTTGCCCAAAAGCTTACTCCTACTAACACAAGTTGTTTTGCCAAAATTTAGGAAAAGCAGAACTGAACCCTAAAAATGACTCACTGTTAGAAAAATACACCCACTTCTTGAAAAACACATACTTATGATTGACCCTACACATGCAAATATTCCCATGACTACAGATGATATTGATTGGTCTCTGTGGGACTACTTGTGTGTAAATGGTTGAAGGATCAAGTTCTAATTTTGCTCAATATCAGAGCTAATTGCTGTAGATACTATTGACAAAAACTGGAGGTTGTCTCCTAGTCGTGGTAGCTGAGGATGTTCCATGAATTTTTTTCATTAAGTGATTTGTTATACATTCACTTTTTAAAAGCAGTCCAAATACAGTCAGTATCTATTTATACAATTAAATTTAACAACTATGAAATATATGTTATGGTGCTAGTTTGAAACATATTCCTAATAGCTAGTTTTATATATGATGGACCACCAGGAAGCTGTCATCAGAATAATACTATGACTTTTTATACATTCTCTACACTTCTTTTTACTTAATAGACTGTTTAATAATACTGTAGTCAAAACTGAATAGAGATTAATGATTTGATATAAGAATACTTCAAGGTAAAAATTAAATGTGTACATCATTCCAGTTGGTGACATACTATGGAAAGCTCTCAAGCATGTAAAGAGTTTAAGAACTGTTTTAGAAAGTCAACACACACAGAGAAAATGTGAAGGTTGTATGTTTTGAAGCATATCACTGCCCTGGTTTTTTATTTGCCTTTTTAACTCCTCAGACTTAAAAGAGATCAAAAGTGACTTAATCATAAAATAAAAAAAGGAATATGGGAATACATTTTACTAATTTTTTTCTCTAGTTATTTTTGCATGTGAAACTTTCTGTGTTGCGGACACTGCATGAAACGGCAATGCTATATTTTTCCTTAATGTTCTTGATTTAGTGGGCTCATAAAATGTAAGACCAGAAGCTATTCTTAATATGGACTCATTCTACCACTAACACACCCAAGCTGTTTTTTGTCTTAGTGTTAATGCAAGAGAACCTCACTTGGTCCATTTGTAAAACAGTATGAATGTTGCCTGAAAAAGGGAAAAAATAATTGTATATGAGTTTGCAGCATTGGTTCATAGCTGAACAGCTCTCAGCTTGTACTTGTCGTTGCAGCATGATCCCTTGAAAACATATTCACAAGAAGAAACAAGGGACCAGACAAATTCCATTTTAAAAGCATCCCTGTGCAGGTGGGGGGACAGTTCCAGGTCCTGCATAAGTGCCATTATTGGTATTTTCAGCATCAGCCAAAGCTTAATTTCTCCCCCATGGCTAACATCTCTGGCTCAGTGGCCATCAGCAGTGTGGGTACAGCTCTGTTTCCTCGGTCTCCCCCAGCTGGGACACACCAGCCCAGCAGCCACTGCCTGTGTCTGGCACCACTCCCGGGCTTCCTCACCCAGCACTGCCCAAAGATGCTCTTTGCCACTCTTGAGCACCCCAAAAAATAGCCAAGCAAAATCTCTTTCTCTTGAATCAACAGCAAAAGGCCACTGAGCTCCGTGGGGACGGAAAAAGCCCTCATTGTGGGTTTTGACTTTGCAGCCACTTCCAGTAGGCAGCACAGGTCCTCTGGCAGCAGAAGCCAGCTGATACACTAAACTACGCTAAAGTAGTGTTTAGAGAAATAGTAATTACTAACATCCTCTCTCAGTCAAGCCGACACTAACCAGGCCTGCTGCTAGGTGTGTGTATATACATACTCACACTCAATAGATAAATAGATACGTGTATATACCCCAGGAAAAATATCTCTCAGTAAGGTGGCAAGGTCTTACTTTAAATCAAGCACTTGACACTAATAAAAACAATATATTTGGCCGAAAGATCTCACATACTGACTGGCTATGAGGTAAGTCAGTATTAACCAAGCCTTTATTTTCTGCACTCTCTGTTGTTTTTTTCTGTATCATAAGTATTGTCTGCATCTTTTCAATTGTTTGTAAACAGACCCTTAAAAATTTAAGCTTATTATATTGTTTGCTTGAAATGCATATAACCAAAAGCAATACAGTGGAAATTTGGCAAGAATGGCACGCGTTCATGTTCTGTGTTTTTAAAACGACTCAAAATGCTGACAATTTTACTTAAAGACTATCTATCATTACTTCCTCCCTTCTCATAAGGGATTTTGCTATGCAAACTATTTTGTCTGATTTTTTTTAAAGAATTACAAGTGGGAGGTAAAATAGTCAAAGGAATCCACATAACTTTGGAGATTACCAAACTGATTAGGATGTCGAAGTATCTTTTGCAGAGAGGCAAAGACTCATTAACTATTTAGAAGTTTTGAAAGTTTTGTCTAATGCTTTTACCTAATAAATTTCCCTATGATTTTTGAAAGACTATAAATCAAATCAACAGCAAATAATTCACTATCTCTTAATAGCAGACAAATGTTAATTTATAATGAACATGTGTCTATAAAAAAATAATTTTTGATGATTTGATGAAGTAGTCAAATGGTAATTAGGAAAAAAATTCTTACTAGGCCATCTTATTGCCTACAGCTATTTGTTGTTATTCTTATTAGCAGAAAAATCAAGTACTGGCAGTTAATATAAATCGTGCACAAACAGAAGTGTGGATAGCTACCTTAGAGATATCAACAATAGAATTATGTATCTAATATCTGTTTCTGGCAGCGTTTGTTAGGATATTGATTTCTGTAGAGGAAAAGCAGTGAATGATTTTACAGAGACAGAATTAATTTTAAAAACACATTTGACTGAAAATATCTTGTTTTCTCTGAACTTGATTTTGCTCTCACTCAATATTCTACCCTGAAAGATGCTGAACAGCCAATCTCCATTTCAGCAAAATATTTAAATGCAGATTTAACCTTAATCCCATCAATTTTACTGAAACCGTATATTTACCAATGTCAGAAACTTCAGCAGAACTACATAGTAAAAGTGAGAAACAGCATTCACAGCAATTTACTCAGAGGAGAGTAAAAACCCTGTTTCATAATTAGCATCTGAGTTAATTTGGTCAAAAAGAACTAGAGAGCAATATTTTCTTCCTGTCTTTCTTTGGATGTTTCTTTGTGTTTCCAGTAACATTTTTAGGGTCTATTCCTGCACATATTTTTCTACATAAGTAATTCAACTCCTCTGATAAATACTGTTGAATTCACTAGGGCTAGATTCAAAAGCAAAGTTACTTATCTGGGCAAACACATGCAAGACAAGGCTGTTCAGCAGCTCCCCATGACAGTAGAGAAGAGAAAAATATGCTTGTGGGACTAAGGCCTGGAGGATTGGGCCCATAGCCAGTGACATTATAATTTTTTTTTTTAATAACAAGGAAAACCCACGCATGAGTGAAACCATATGGAAAACTGAGTTAAGGTGAGGGGGTTTTAAATAATGCTTATTTATCATTTTGAAAGAAAAAAAAAAAGTCTTATTCCTGCCTATTGCATTTTATACTTTAAATGTAGTGACTGATTCTTTGGCCAAAATTCCTCTCCTTGTCAGAGGGAAAATTACCTGCTTACACTGTTGCAGGATCAGGCCCTGAGAAGTCGTTACAAGCTTATTGGAAAAGCTTGCTCACTTCCACCTCTCTCTTATTTTCTGTTTTTCCTATCTCCACACAAGAAGAAAATGAAAAGTTAAGCTAAAATACATTAACTAATATCAGTTTATTAATTGGAGAATTCAACTTATCCTTTTTGCCGTTCATCTGAAATTAATTAAGTGTGTAGAATTACAAGGTGGGTGTACCACAGGCAGCAGTCCAGGCTCAAGTTAATCAAAAGACCACATGTTGAATGCATACAATTTAGTTAAGGTTAATCCAGTGAAGATGATCCCTCACTGGTCCTAATTACTCTAGGTGATAGATTGTGGAATGAGAAAATAGGAAGGAAGGGAAATTTTGTCCTGCTGGTCTACCAGGATTTTCTAATTAAATTTTGTAGGCTATGCACAAGAGCAAATAGTTTCAATTTAAAGAGAAGACCACACTCCAAGGGTGCTTGTCTGAAATGAATGCAAGGAACTTTGAACTAATATATTTATGTATCATGCCTTAAAAATAATAAAGTTAGATCTGGTCATTGTGCCTTCACGAGCTTTCATGCTATCAAGAACACTGCATCTCTCTGAGCACTTCAGACTTAATGTAAATGTTTTGTTGGAATTGTGATGCTACTATTTAGCTCTTGAGTAAAAGTAATGGCACACTAAAACAGGCCTAATCTGTTACTTCTTCACCTTTACCCAAGAACCAAATAGCAGTAGGACAAAGCTAATCGGCCATAGAAATATATTGGTGTTGTATTAGCTAAGGCCTTTTCATTTAATCTTCTTTTATTATGTCAATCCCAAAGACAATGACGGTGTTTCTAGGACTCTTTGGTTTCATGTTCTGTGTTCACTTTTTCTCCATGTTTGTCCTTTGTTTCAGCTTTCAAGGAATCTTATGAAAAGCTTTTATTTTCTCCAGGCATATGCATATAAAAGTTGTCAAATAATTTGCCCTATTTTTCAGGTTGGTGATATGTTTCTGCTCAAGTGGAGGTATCTGTTTCTGATTTATTAACATTTGATCCCCTGGTTTCCTGCCATTGATCAAGACTAATACTCAGCTCAGCTGATGAGTTTTATATGAAATCTGATATTGCAGGAAGAAAGAAAAGTTAGTACCATTTTTAATATTTTTCTATTTCAAGTTTTCCAGGACCATGATGTGCACACAAAACACCTAACAATATTGGGCAGTATTTATTTTGAACTGTGTTTCCCTGGGATAAAAATTTTTGGAAGTAAAACAAGTATTTATCAATAGAACAGATGTTTGCTCGGTGTCATTCACATCCTGTAAACTGTATATACATTTACACCCTACCGCCAAAACATGGTTTCACCCTACTACTGACCGTCTGTCTGCCATTCAATCTCTAGTTAAGTCACGGTCAATAAGGTCAACTCTTTGGCAACATCTGTATTTGATCAGTTCACACAAAATAGGAGCCTTCCTAATGCCTGACTACCCTGAAGTATTTTAAGAGGCAACATATTACAATAGTTGATTCACCGCTGCTGCAGGCTCTGCACTTGGAAGATTTTGTCTCCTCTGAGGAATTAAAATGTGAAGATTAAAATACTTTCTAGCAAAATAAAGCTCTGAAATTAGCAGGTTTAGCAGTGTTGTAGTTTCTAGACTGACAAGAAGCGTTTAGCAGTTTCTCTCCCCGAGTGCCTGGTCCCTCAGCGTAGGGATTTGGGTTTGTGATATTTTATATTTAAGCCCTGTCCTGCACACAGATTATGTTTAAAGCATGTTTAGGTTGTTGCAAAGATGAGAAATTAAGTCTGAGGAAGAAACTATCTGGAATTTTACTTCAAAAACCTACAGCAAGGATTAATGCAACCAATTGTTTCTTGTTGGTGTTTCCATGCTCAGCACAGGCAGTACTTTCAGCAAGTCAGTGTACTTTCCTCCAGACAGATGAATGCAAATTCTTCCCTCAAAGAAAGCAAAATATTCTGGGTGGAATCCTGGCACCACTGAAGTTGATGGAAAATACACTGACAAAACTGAGAAAGGCAGGATTTAACCTGATGTTACCACTGCATTATTTCAACACTGGGAACTATCTCAAAGTACAAGGTCAGAGATTAGATTCTAAGTGCAGTCGGACTGGTGTCACTTTATTGATGTTCCTGGGTTTAGAGCAAATGAGAACAAAATCTGACTTCTGGGAATGGGATTATGGGATGTGTTCCCCCTTTTTTTTTAATATTTGCTTTAGAAACAAAACATTTGACTCTTGGAAAACTCGAAAGGCAGTCGAAATAACAAATGGCCTCTGATACCCTTATGTTTTGGTACAGCAAGATTTGGAGCTGACTACAGATGATCATACATTGATAAATAATGCCACTAATGTTCTGATTATACTGCTGGTCTTCCTGTTTACGTTCAACACCAAGGAAAGCTTGAGCACCCAAATGGTTTTCCTCTGCTGGTTGCTGGCAAAACTTGGGTAGGGTAGTGAGAGTGCAGCAGCATCCCACCACCAGCCACGAGGTTTAGAGTGAAACGGTCCATAAAATGGGACAGGGCTGAGCAGTGCCATGGGCAAGGGGTCACCAGGGGCTTTTTGGGTCTCACCTAGTGAGACAACGGGTTTTTAAAAGATTTTTGTGATAGGGATTTGGTTCATAAAAGCAGCTGCTGAGAAATGAGTGGTTTAGGTTTTTTTAAAAAAATAATCCCTTTTTGTTTACTTTCTGTCAGGATGAATTTTCAATGGAAACATTTGACTAAAAAACATAGCAAGTATCAGTTCAACTAGTTCAAATTAAAGGCACTGGGACGAGTTGGGATAAAATTTGAAAGCACCTTGATATAGTGCAATCAATGCATGACTTGAGTCTGTTTTCTGTGTAATTTTAGTTCTCTCAAGAACCCTGGAAACCTCAGAGGAAGCTTGCCCTGGGTGCATGTATTTGGTTTGGGGACTGTTCGAAAGCAGCAAAATCAAAACCAAATTAAATATTGGGGATGATGGAACAGCTGGTCAGAGCTGCTGGCACACAAGTTATACAGCAGGTAAGGCCACTGAGGTCTTATCCCTCCCTTTAGTACTACTTGTATAACACTGGTAGAGTTTTCCATCTAGTACTTATTACAGTGTGTTAAATATATCTTAGACTTCCCAACCCTATTGTTTTGTCCTGTAAAACTGCCTTAATAGTTCTGTTTTAAGAATAAAATATTGCATCTGTTCTGAATTTCTTTATTAGGAGTAACTGGAAAATCATTCTACCATGCCCGTGAGTTTCAGTAGCACATTTTGATCCTTTAGAAGATCAGGGAAAAGTAGCTTGATATCCTTTTTTGATTAGTCAGGAAAAAAAATCAAAGACTTACAAATGTTTCAGGATTGTCTTGTCAAAGTAAAGACAACATGGATTTCTTTACTTGGATGATGGTCTGTTACCAGAATACAAATATTAAATGAAATCAGAATTGTAATGAAAACTGTGGGAGAAAGCCTAATGACAAATTAGCTACAGTCAAGGCAACTGCCATCAAAGTCAACAGCAATCTAGACTTTTAATTCACTAAAATCTGCGTCCAGTTCTGGTCAGGTTCAGCTGGTTGTTGTCTGCAACTGATTGCTGCATGGAGCTCCAAGTCTCAGGGGACATCACCTCTGTGTTAGGAATGTGCAGAAAACAGATGCCTCATCACACAAGAGATTTCCTTTACAAAATATCCCAAAATAAATAGTCTAAGAAAATAAGGCAGTTTTCAGTACACAAAATTTGTTGAAGTATTGACAGATTGTCTTCTGAGGTATCTTTCTTCAAATACTTTCAAATTGACCTGATTGTTAAAACCTGACTCTAAAAGTGAGAGATGCTAAAGAGATACTAATGGATGCTGGGAAATGGACAAACTGACAGTTTGTGTCACACAGAGGATATTTCCTGGGGTTATTTGAACACTTCCAATAAAGCACAGAGGGGGACAAAGGGTGCTGGACAGTTTTTATAAAAATTTTATAAAAAAAGAAACCACAGAGAGTACTACAGTCCTATTTTCAGAGTCCTTGTTCCCATACATCTGAAGGAGCTGGAAGCATCAATGAAAACAGAGGTAATAAAAGTGGAAGTACAGTGATTAAAAATATAGAGCTGGAAAATAACAGTGACATTCATGGGAAAATGTAACCCAGTACACCCGGGGAAATGTAATTTGAAACACAGACATTCAAAGGGAGGGAGAATCCTAGAAAGCAGCAATGCTGAAAGAGACCTCAGGGTCAAATTGGACATGAATTTGCAATATGATCTAACAGCATGACCAGCCAGTGCAGTTGTGCTGTACAGAGAGAGGCATATCTGGGAACGTGAAGGTCGTCCTCTTTCCCAATGTGGCTCTGACCGCACCAGGAGCTGGGTCTCTGGTCACCAGAAAGGAACTGAAAACTGAGGAGAGCTAAGGAGGGGAGACCGGACTGACACAGAGTGCCTATGGGCAGAAATACAACAAAAACACCCGCTTAGCACTCTCCTAATGCTTCAGGCACTGAGTAAGTACCTTTGCATTGGATCTGAAACATCTAGGGGTGACTGCACTGTGCCTTCTCCCCATACTTGGAACTCACCAATGTGAGCCACAAGGCTGGCCAAGACTTAGAAAGTCAGCAGATTTGTATCTCAATGCCCTCAACTGGCTGCTCACACTGGCTGGGAGCCCACAGACCTCCATGCTATGGGAAGGCTTGGCAGGACCCACAGAGGCTGGCACCAACAAAGCAAAGGTGCAAATCACAGCTTGGTAGTGTTTACAGACCAGTGGGAAGAGGTGTTGCTGCTCTCCTTGCAGTCTGAGCAGTCATCAGGAGGGTGTAGTTCATGCGCTGCTCAGCCAGAGGAAGATGAGATCTCCTACCACTCAGAATCATTAGGCTGGGCTAAGTGCATGGGCTGCCCCATGCACCCACTCTGCACCAGCATTGCTTCTGCAAAGGTGGCAGGAGCTGGGAGCTGTGAGGGGCCATGTAAGCAGGAGGCCTGAGGCTGAGCCTGGGCACTGGGGAGGCTCATGCCATGGCTGAAATGCATTTCAGGTTGAGAGTCTAATTAAACATCATGATCATGGGAAGCAGAAACCAAAATTCAAGATTGTTCCCCCAACAATTGTTCCATGAATAAACGGGGGAAAAAAGATTTAAATTCTTAAGTGTGCATGCAAACCTGTACCTCTCAGGACAGCTGCATCTAAAATGGCTCATCAGTTTGTACCTGTTGAAACATGTAGAGGCATATTCTTTGGCCTAGCTGAAGGCAGGTGCATCAGGAAAGCATACGTGGAGAACTATTACCTTCACATCTTTCTTATCCCATGTCTCTCCAGGCATTGGTTTGCTCTCCTAGAGGAACTTAGATAAGCCCTCTGACTGAAATTGCTCTTCCTAGATTGTTCCAGCAGCAGTGGACAGGCTGCCCTGGCCGAGGGCACACGTTTCCCTGGGAGGCACAAAGCTGGCTGCAAAGCTCAGTGCAGCAGCAGGGCACTGTCACAAGGGCTGGGACATGGGTTGTAGCATACTGCATGGGGAAAAACATGGTTCTCCAACATACATTGGTTTTTTATATTACTGGAAGTTTTTAAATGTCTGTTCATCAAAATTGTTCTGTCAAAGAACTTAAAATAGAATAAAGTCACTCAGTATTTTTAATCTGGTTTTGCTTCTTGCTTTCCAATGTCTTTATCTCTACCAGTAGCAGACATTTGCCTATTATGCAGAAAAAAGTCTGAAATTCAGCTTGGAATGCTAGTTGCTAACTAAAGCCCACGTATGAAACTGCAAATGACAGTTTATAAGATCAAAAATCCTTCTCTTCAATATGACTACAGAGGTCTGAAATGCAAGTTTAGAGATGTACAATATAAAATTCTAATACTGTCTACTGAAAGTTTTCCATAGAGATGAGTGGATGTTGTTGGCATGTATGGTAGCATAAATAATATCCATCAGAAATCATTGAGGTTACTAGAATTCCAAAGGAAGCTATGTATTTCAGGTCACTGAGGTCTAGTGAGAGGAATTATTGTGGGCTGACTTTCATTTTATTGCTGTTATTAAGAAAAAGTTAACAGTTCAAAGCCAAGCTGTAGCATGAAAATATTTTTTGTGTGCAGCCAAGTTATTAAGATAGTGAAGTAATATTTTGTCCAGTAGATGGCCCATTATCTGTTAGTGTAAACTGAAAAAAAAGTTAGAAGAATCTTTGCCCTGCCTTGCCTTCCCTCCACTCCTCTTCCCAAATAATGTTTTGTGCCAAATCCTCCCTCTAGCAAAATGCATCCATGTACAACCCTGGGTGTAACCAACAGCATAATTTGGCAAAAGCTCTGTAAATTACAACTATTTCTCCATCTATTCCATCTTTCTCCAAGATGCAGAAAAAGATAATTAGGTGATTGTGCATCAAATTTAATGTTTTGAATGTTGTTTTCTCCTGTGGCAGATGATTTTTATCTAGAGAATGTAATAGCTAGTAGATGGGAGATGAATGGTCAGCTATTATCAGTTTCTACACAAGTGGTATATCTTATGATTGTCTGACAAATTTAATTAGGATAATTCACCAGAAGACTAATTAAAAACCCAAAATAGTTTGCACTAGGCCCACCAGTTTTAATCTCTACCTTAGATATCACATTTCATTCTGTCAAGCAACAGTATTTAACTAAATTAAATGAAATCCTGCTCATTACTGCTGAACTGAAGAAACCTTAGCCCAGTTTATTTTTCTGCTGTGCAGGCAAAGAGTCCTAACTCAGGTCTGCAATGCCTGTTCTGGAAAGCAAAGTAAAAAAACTCTCCAAATAACATTTTGTACTGAGTTTGAGCAGCTGAAAGACAATGGAGAAGCAGAAACGAATAAGAGGGTTGCAGACACCTGGTCCTTCCCAAGGGCTGTGCAAACACAAGCTCACTGCTTCCCAGAAATGATGCAAAGACATAAATGAGCACTGCTGTGAGAAATAGCATCCCTGGCAGTTCTATCTGCTTTTCCTTTCACCTAAGACCTAGATCTGCAGATTAAGTGGTCCTTCTGGCTCAGTCTACCATGCACGCAGGTCTGTAATCATGGCTCTTGTCCCACTATGTCATGGGCAGTTTGGGTTGGCACGAGGGTGTCTGCCTGTCTAGAGGGCTCTGAGGGCTTGGGGTGGCTTGATTTAGTGATCTGTGCCCTGGGTTTGGGGGGTCTCTGGGCAAATTGTGTCCTAGTAGAGGGAGGCACATCACCGAGTGAGAACTGAACTCTTTTCTCCCTCTGGATCTACTGAATTGCCTTTCACAGAGCTGGGCTTTGGGAGGAGGTACAGTGACCCACCTGCAGTGGCCAGGGGAGCCTGGTGCTGCCTGCCCTGGGGGTAGTAGGGACCATCAGGATGGGCTCCTGCCACTCGCCCAGTGCCGGTGGCACAGCACAGCCCAGCATCTGAGCAGAAGACTGTCAGGTTTCCAATGATTGATGTGGGGAATGGGACAGCTCAGTCCTCCTGAAGAAGATCCACAGCAGGAAGGTACTTCATAAGATAAAAATCCAATAAGCGCATACCAAGTTTTTGAGTCTAATTTTAGATACTATCCTAACTGCCGAGTCTCCTGCTAATTCCCGTGGTATTCCCAATGCCATCTTCTGCAAATTACCCTGTGTGAACTACTCTGCCTCTGCCCTTTTGACTTTAATGAGATGCTGCACAGGGAGAAAGGTCATTCTTCAGAGAGCAGTCACAAGCCAGGGTGCGAGGGATGGCTCACAAGTGTAATTTTTTTTTTTCTTCTTTAGTTGCAGGGAAGGCAGGAGACTGTCACTGGAGAGGCCGTGTAACAGACTGAATATGACATATCATCGGGCACCAAATGAGTTGGGTGGCGGGGAGAAAGTAACTTCTCTAATGACAGAGAGAAGCATAACCTTAATCAAAAATAACATCTTTCGAATTTATTTTCACCCTCCATAAGATAGGAAAAAGCTATCGACCATACCATTGGTGACTTAAAGGTTATTTCCCTTATACTTGCAAACGGCTTTCTGAGCCTCATTTAGAAAGTTTTGGAGATGGTGCAGTTGTTTTACTTCAGCTCCATCTTTATGAGCTACAGTACCTTTTCTTCTTTCTTGTATAATCCTGGACACAAACAGCATGTCAAGGAAAAGAACCATGAAGTTTTTTAGAATTAAAATCTCCTGAGTTTTGAACTGTTGTCAAGATTTTCAAGGCCCAAACTGCCAAATTGGAGATTTTCATATATTTCCTTAAGCTGCACATTTTAATTTTGATATACAAATGTCATTAAGTTACTCCTTCTGCAATAAACACCCTGTTGTCCTTGAAGAACAACCCACATAGACCACTGTGGGAATGTGGTTGCTCCGTAGCCTCCCCATCCAGCTCCCTCCATCCCCCTGTTGCAGAGGGGTGAGAATGATCCCCCCATCTCCAGTCTTGCTTTGGAACCCCGGGTGGCTCTAGAGAGCAGTGTGGCTTCAGGGACATGTTCAATGCCTTTTGTCCACCAAAGGACCAAACCTCAACTCCAAGCTCCTCCACAAAGAGATGCCTGTGTTTTTATTCATGGTATGTTACTGGGAAAGCATCTCTGAAGTGACTCAGTGAGAAACACATGGTCAGACACGATCAGGAAAAAAAGCCAGATATGCCATGCAGTGGGGTCAAGGGTCAGTATTTGAAAGGGGACTCTCATTAGCTGACTTGCATACTTTTAAAAATCTGTCTTCAAATGGTTGACCACTACTTCTGAACCTTTTCTATACTGTGAGATATTTTACAATGAAGAGAAACTTGTAGCCTTCCTTCCCGCCAGCCATAAGCAAAACGGGAGCTTGTCATGGTCTGTTAGAGCCCCAGTGAGGTGACTGCTGTTTAATGTGAATTACAGTATCGGATACCTGCTAGCCAGAGCAAACTGTGTGGGGAGAGAACCTGTCTTCACAGCCAACTTGGGAATGTAAGGGCCTTCAAATTTTCTGTTGTAGCTTTTGAACCTATATTTGTTTCTTGGTATTTTGCAGTCATGTCATTTTAATTTGAGCATGGAACTGAGTCCTTTTCCAAAATATTGGTGACAATATTAGTTGGTAGATGATGAGATTATTAGGGGTATTGTTGCAAGATAAATCACTAGATTTTATCAAATGTAAGAAAAAATTGTCTGTGGTGTCAACTCTGCCTAGGTTGTTTTGTCTTCTTAGCAGCCAGTTTTCCTTTGATTCACTTTTCATTCTGAAGTTCCTCTTTCCTGTGCAAATCCTTCATTTGAGTTGTTTAAAGCACTTCACTTACTTGTTTTTTCCCTGTACATTAGTTCAGGAAACGTTGCAGTTCTTGACAGACTGTTTTTTCTGTCTCCAGAGGTTTCTTTTCAAAATC
The DNA here is from genome assembly GCF_000700745.2 of Antrostomus carolinensis. Classification (NCBI taxonomy): domain Eukaryota; kingdom Metazoa; phylum Chordata; class Aves; order Caprimulgiformes; family Caprimulgidae; genus Antrostomus; species Antrostomus carolinensis. The sequence continues at coordinate 35,732 of NW_010297400.1, read as the reverse complement.
AGGAGGAAAATAATCTCCTGCCTTCCTAGTATATTCTGAAAGTACCAACTTTTCAGAGATTACTTAGGATATGCTTTTTATTAATAGGATCAGGAGAGACAGCTTCCTAATGATTAGAATTTGTGGTTTTATGTGAAATTATTGTTCTCACTAAAATCTCTCTAATAACATGCTAAATTATGAAAACATTAATTCGATCATTAGATAAATGGACATTAATCCTCCAGCTATATGTAATGCACCCTTTGATGTACTCTGCTTAGGAGCTTTAGGTCTGTCCAGCATTGCCTTTTTCTCAAGTATATTATTTTTTCAATAATTAATGCAGGTATTTTGCTGTGTTTCTTCAGTGTTACCGTAGAAGAATAAGGTTCTAGTTGAGTGGAAGTCACTAAAAGAGCCAGTTTCCAGGGCATGAAACCCTTTCATTTAAAGGGGCAAAGGTCAACTCAACAAGAAGTTGAGTCATGCCAAAAGCAGGACAAGTGTGTCCCTGGGGGAGAGCAAGCGAGAGTGAGCAGGAGGACATCGCAGAGAGGAATTCTCTGCCTGGGGAAGGTGTTTTGGTCTGGAGAGGGTTGTGAGTAGTAGTGGATCACCAGAGCTTACTGGATTTTCTTCATCAATGCTAATCTTTGGCAAGCATGGAAATAGTCATTAAATCATCTTACAACCATAAAACAGTTCATATCCAGCTTCTGGACTTTCTAGTGCGTGTTCTCTAATTAAAACCAGGGAAATTTTTAATGCTAGTTACAACAAATCATTACTGTATTTTTTCAGATGTCTCCAATCAATAACAATATCCGAGGTCACAGAGATTCCAGTGTGTGTATTTTGCGCTCATTTGTATTTTTTGTTGGTTTGTAGTTTTAAAGAAAGCACATGTGCAGTGCTTAGCATAAAATTATTAGATGATCTGCAGAGAAAGAGGAAGAGTGAAATTAATGGGATTTGGCTTTATAGAAACTTTTGAGGGATTTCTGTTTGTTCATCTGATGCTACTTTGCCTTCAACCTGTCAGCATCATCTGAAAGAAAGTGCATACGCATTGCATGCATGTGTGTCTGTATGAATATAGTGATCAGGAGAAAAGGAACAAGAAGATGACAGTAATTCATCGGGATCCGTACTCCAAAACACATGCATTAGAAAAGAAAAATTATTTCAGAGATTTCACCTGCTTTTTTTTCTAATTAATACAACAAAGTATATTATGAATTGAAGAAGCAGAAAACTATACAGTACTATGTAATATTCTTATGACCTTTACACTACATTTACATATAATATGGGTTAATTTACTTGATTATGCAAAGTTGAACAATAAAAACCTCCACAGAATGTAGGCTGTGGCAATGTTTTTTACAAAGGTGTTAGGAAGGTTTTAAGAAGTGCTGTCTGCAGATTGCAAATGTGATTGATGTTTGTGGGTGCAAGACATGTATTCACAGATAATGTGGGTAGCTGATTAGACATTCTCATTTCCTACTGAGTGCAGGCTACTTCCTTGGGACATACTTCTTTTGCTGTTTGAGAGTATTCTCTTGAGGAAAGACCTCTGTGATAGCCCAGAAAACTGGATCAGAGCTTGGTGATAGAAAAATGATGATAGATAATCTTAGACCACAACCTTAAGATTTTACAGCATCTTGAGACATGTTATACCACAATCAAGTGTTTGGAAGTTTATTTCATTTTCGTTAATCACACCAAAGTGTGAATGCTCATTCCACCATGTGTATGACCAGTTCTATACTGCTTTGGTCTGGATATTGGTCCTAAAACACCATGAAAACAGACTTTCTAATGAGATTTTTTTTTTTGTCATAAACCATTCTGCCGCAAGTTTTCTCGTCTTGCAATCAGCCATTAACCAGCCAGTCAGTTGTTATTAAAACAAAAAACTGTCCTTTTTCAGTCCAAATGCCAACAATATTGCCTGGTAACATTCAGCAGACTTAGAGCTGTAACCTGCCAGTGCATTCTTGTTGTGTTATGCATTCGCACATTCCCAGCAGATTTTAATTTACTCTAGCAATGCTTAGACTAATTCACACACAGCACATTGTAATGCAAATGGAATGGTTAAAATAGATCACACGTCTCTCTTCCATCTCAATTTCGGTCTAATGTATCATTGCAGCTTATTCTGTAAACTGTTGAAGCCATCTTCATTCAACTGTAAACTAAAGAGACTAGATGTCTATCAGACAAAACCAAAACAGTTCTTGATTAATCACAACCTCTTGACCTAATGAGTGATAGCAGTGTTAAAAATGTTGTCATTATCTAAATGGAGTACCCAAACGTCCTGCAGATCCTAAGCAAATTGACTCTCTTCTATTTATAAACAACACTGGAAGATGAACTCCTGGGTTTATACTGGAAAAGGGACATCATTCATTTTTATCCAGCATACCTGCTTTTAGTGATATTACCCACACACGTGGGTTTTAGAAAATCTTAACAACTGAAGTGGTTTATATGCTTTTAAGACTAATTTTGAGGTTTATGTGTACATTCATCACACTGGAGCTGGGTGCTCAATATCTACCTAAAATGCATAGTATTAATAGTACATGTTAAAGTTCCTTCTTAGGCTTTCTGCTATATGCTAAACATCATTAACACTAGATATGGAACTCTGCCTTTCCAGAGTTTGTATAAATGTTATTTGCTGTGCTGAGGGCATTTTTCCAACATGTAAAATGCGCATCTCTCTGTGTGCATGACAAAGTGATGAATCTTTGAAAAGCCAGTTTTTAAAGCTAAGTATTGCCAGTTTTTTGATTAATAATCTGGTCACATGCAAGTGAAGATTCTGTCATAGAGAAAATCAGATGATGTACAGATTTTTTTTCCTGTTGCTTTTAAAATATTGGCTGCTTCTTTCTACATGTTGTTCCAATGAAGCCTTGAGAGAGTAGAGGCCTGGACTGCACATGTCCCTAATGATTTACAATGCTTCTTCTTCAACAGATGCCTATTTGTTATGATATTACTTTTAATTCTTATCAGGTATAGTAGTTCTTATTCCCAGTAAAAAAACAGAGAGAGAAATTAGTGTATAACTAGTTCTTGTGCTGAGGATAAATATGAGGTCAGTCACAAGTTTCTGGTTTGGAAAATAATTTTAGTTTAATGTAACTAAAAAATCTCTGTCAGTAAAATGAACAGCCAAATACATCCTACAGTTGTGAATTGTAGCTACTATTCACTGTGGGTGAACAAAAAGTATTAAATAACAAAGGCAAGAAGCCTTTCTCAGCCTGCATGGATCACACAGGTAGATCTGCTGGCATGGGCAGGGTCCCAGGGCAGTGCAGGCAGGTGTGCTGTGCCCCTTGCACGTGCCATGGCTTGTAGTACCAGCTGTGGGGCAACCCCACTGTACATCCTGGGCTTGGGATTGGTGTTTTCGGGAAAGATATTTTGAAGTGAGCTACAGCATCCCCCATCCCACCAACACGGGTGTGCAGCCCAGAGGCAGCAGGAACACCGGGATTTAAAGCCTCTCTCTTACCTGGCAGTGGAATTCGAGATTAACACTTCACCAGGAGCCTGTCCACAAGCTGCAGAAGACTTTCCTATTTCTCCCTGATACTTTTCAATTTTTATACGTCCAAGGATTGCTTTAGCTTTTTTGCTGTGGCTTGCTCTGAGTCTGCCTGTTGAGGCAATTATCCACAATGACCCCATAATCTTCCTTTGAGTTGTTGCTTTGCAGGATTAAATCTCTCATCCTCTAAGAAGAGACCATATTCCTCAGTTTCTCATTTAATACCTTGCATTTAGATGTATGAAAATGCACCATGTCAGATCATGAGCATTTAATCAAATGATCCTTGTCACCCTGTAACAGTAATTTTTCCTTCTCAGTCTTTTTTGCCTCAAAGATCTCTAAATCCTGTGCAGATTTTACCATCAAGGACTCTACAACATTGTGCAGACCTTCCATATAAATACCAAATAATCCTGAACCAAGAGCTGGTCCCATTGGAATCTCACTGGGAATATTGTCTGATATTTCCTTATTAACAGCCACACTTCAGACATATCCGCAATCTTGTTTTTAATTAACGTAACCTATTATTTTTAATCCTAATGTCATGTGACACTGAATCAAATGCCCTGGAGAACTCAAAGTATACTATAACAATGCAGTTGTATTTTGTAAGTAGAAGTAATTTTATGAAGAATGGAAAAAGAAATAACTTCATCTGATGAGGCCAAATTTCCATGCAATCATAATAAATAATGTTAGTCTTATTTTTTGTCCTTTATTCTTTATTGAACCACAGTGGACCATTCCACTCTTTCATTAATGACAACTCACCTAAAATTCCTCAGGCCTAAAAGCATCTGCCTGTAGTTGCTCTAGTATTTAAATTGTTCTGACATTGAATATTTCCAGTCTTCTGGACTCCTGGAATATTTGCTCCATCCAAGTTCTTTAGGTGATTATAAAAAATACAGTTAGTGCTTCCTGGCTAGTGGTGTACCAGGAAGTTCAACTGAATGATCTGAAAGTCCCTTTCGATCATAATTTCTATGAAATCTTTGAAGCTGACTTTGGCAATATTACAAAGGAAATCTGTAAGGAATGATGAAAGGTTCTTGACCAAGGCTTTTCACTGCGGTTGTGCCTGCAGCATGAGGAAGCAAAACTATGTTCCTCAGGAGTTTTACCTTCACCATAGACATTTCTTGCAGCCAGATCTATCCTTTATAACATTCCACAACATCACTAGATTTACAAGGCAAAAGTGGATTTTATGTGATTTGTTATACTAGCCTTCACAGACAAAATTCAGTTTCATAGAAAATTAGTTTCTGGAGGGACATCGTTTTATGCTATCAGCATAATAATGTGCTCACACTGCTCAAACTCTAATGGTGTTAGTTTTGCATTACAGTATTTTTCCCTGAGGTTTACCATTGCAACACACTAATTAGCAACAGAAAAAGATAAAATTAACTGCTTGTTCAGAAATTAAATTAATTGCTGCTACTTTTTTGTTATTATATATTAATATATAGACAAGCAACACAATAATAATATGTTATATGTAAAACAATTTATGTCTTATGATAATATATGCAAATATATAGAATATATATACTATACACATATAATATGTAATATATTAGCTCCTCTAAGGATATATTGTTGTCGCTGTCTATAATGTGTCTGAAGCTTGAAGAAATTTTCCTGACCCAGCTTTGACCAGGTAGGTCAGGCTAGGGCAGAAGCTTCTGCATGAACTTTGCAAGACTACTCAGTTTTCCAAAGAGATGTTCAGCTACTGATGTATATGCTGGTATGAATTCAGTGATGCTTAACTTATATGGGACAAGCTGTTTCAGTATACAAGTGTGAGGCTGTTTCACTAGGGTTCATTGCCAGGAGCAGGGGACTGCTTTTCTGCACTGGCTTTACCAAACACGACGGTCTGATGCTTTGTGAGCCATGCTTGCCCCAGGAAAGGTCCTCCTGAAACTAAGCTCAAGTTCCAACATTTCAGGCTAATAGATGGGCTGATGTCTGGTCCCCATTTTTACACTCTGCTATTAACCAAGACAACAGAAAGCTCCCAGTGAATTTCATGTTGAATCAGTAGTAGATAATTTCTATAGGTACCATTTGCTTATTTAGATGATCACACCTCACGTAGTATAAAGTGTCTAGTATTGATTATACCTATCAGAATGCACTGAAAATTATGTTGCTTTGCATTGTTTTGCTGAATCCACATGTACACTAAGTTAAACAGCCCAAAATAAAGAAGTACTAATATTCAAATTGCCCTGCAGGAAAAGAACAATTCCCCAGATAATGTAAAAAACATAACTCGCTGGGAGTACACAGAATGTATTGCTGAGAGACCTGTTAAGCGTCCCTGCCTGCATCTCAAAGCACCAGTCTCTTCAACAAGCTGCTCAAAGTCCTGTCTCTGGTAGCACAGGTGGGACAGAAGCTCAAAGCAGGTTCCATACAGGTGGGACAGCAGCTCAAAGCAGGTTCCATACAGGTGGGACAGCAGCTCAAAGCAGGTTCCATGGAGCTGAGTCCCTCATTGTTAAGTAATAACCCAGAGGCACCCTAAAGCCCTGCAGAGCTCAGTGCTGAGATACGTCAGCACTGTGTGACTCCTATTGGATGGGTAAATGAAACTGGCCATGGCCTGCTCACTCACTGTCCTCAGGATGAAGCAGCCTCCTGGCTTGGCTTGAACACATGCCACTGAACTCCCCTGCTCCCTGCAACACAAACCATGTTTCCCCAAAGGGACCTCATCTCCTCAAAACACCTCTCACCAAAACATTCCCCTGTACCAAGTCTGGGCTTTGCCTGGGCCATGGTCCAAAAAACCTGGACCAATCCTCTGCTGTAGAACATGCTAATAATGGAAAACGTGGACGATTTTGGGAGAGTGGTTGAGCCCTAATAGATGAGGTGTAAGATATAACCAGGCTTATTAGTCCTGTCTCACAACTGAACATATCAGACTTGTGTTGATGCTAAAGTTAATCTGGTTTCTGCACTGCACTTCTTGAGTCTCCAGGCTAAAGGAGCCCTGGTTATCTCAGGTGTTGCACCAGAACTGGGTTAGCTCTTTGAGAAGCCCATTCAGGATATGAAGTGCTTGGAAATGTCTGAATCTGAATGGATTTTCAGGAGCTATCTTTGATCCAGCAGGGCCACTGATGGGTTAAATTGACATGGTCATATGCTAAATATAGTTAGAAATGTAGAAAACACAGTGTTCTCCAGGCCTGTGAGATCCAGGAGTGTTGTGTGGAAAACTTGATGGCTTCTGTACAGAGTTGTCTTGAGACTCTGGGGTTTACCAGTTCAATCATCAGTCTATATGAAAGAGGGCATATTGCTGGAGCATCTGTGCCAGGGTGCACACTGGTGAACTGTTTTCCCACACGTGAGTTAGCTCCATACAGAACCATCCCTGGAGCCTGTTCACACATAATGCTGTTAATCTTCAGCCTGGATAAATCTCTGAAAAATAATCAAGAATTGATCATACTCTGGTTCTTTGTAACTGATGTTTAGTCAGTGCAAATAACCAACATCACTCCCACTTGTCCAGGTATAAATCTGGAGGAAATCCATTTATTCAAGTGGGGTTAGAGGGCAGCTTACAGTCTCCCCATAGAAATAGAGCTGGGAGAGTAGATCCTCTAGACATTTAGCTCCACTTCAGCTCCATGATTTTTCTGATGGAAATAACAGTTAAGGTGCAGACTGTGGGGGTGGAGGGAAATCATGTTCTCTATTACTACACATCTCTAATTTCAAGCTACAATTTTTGGAAGCAAAATAATTTGCCCCTCCACATGGTATCTGTTTCTGGAACTTATTATCTGCTTTGTTAAGTTCAGATGGGATTCAGATAAGGATAATTTAATTAGACATCTTAGTAATCATACATGCATACTTACTGCCACAGCAGGGGGTGGCTTCTTCAAAACAAAACCTTCACATATTATTTAGGACAGCATGTTTTCCCTGAAAGATTTCACAACGTGTGTGTGTATGTATGTGTTTATCGCCTCCTTTTTCTCAGGAGTTCATATCACATGGTGTTTCGCCTTTGAAGATTTTCATGTTGTTTGGGAATATCCCTACATAGAAAAACTTCCTGTGCTTAGGAGGTGTTCCTTTGAGAAATTGCTCATTTTACACTGATCCTCCACTTTGAACATGGTGGTAACATGGAGGGGGTGTCCCCAAAGTAAATTTTCTCAAGCCTGGGAGGACATTTCCCAGACATCGTGAGGCACACAGATGATATTTCTTTGGGAATCTGCCCATTGCAGAGGTGTCCTCACTCACTCTGCAACAGCTTTGTAATTTGTGTTGTACTCATATTTTCCACCTGAAAACCCAGGGAGAAAAGCATGTTTACAATACTTCCATTAGGACTAGCTTGAAAAAGTGCTTAGTGGGAGAGGTCCAAAAGTAAGTGGGAAGTCGGTTTATGGCTTGTGCTACTGCTTAGTATTTTGCCTGTTCTCATATTTGCAGATCTGCTCCGAACTCTGTCTGGCAATTAAAATCAAACTGGTCCCCAATAGATGAACTGATTAAAATAAATGAAAATTTGCATGACTTAGTTCTGCTTATCTTTGGGGAGATTAAAAATTTTTAATTTAAAGTGAAATATAGCTTCTGCAAATAGCCCACATTTTGAAAAACAGCCAAAATAAAACCTTTCTGTAAATTTTACCCACATTTTGAGTACTCAAAATCTGCATTTGAATTTAAGGTGTCAGTCAATATCTGGGTGAAAGGGCAAATGTATTGTACCGTAAACTTCATAAAAACAATCGTATAAACTTGAAAGAACATATTCAGGAGAAAATGGCTTGCAAAAGAAGCACAAGTGAAAATATTTAGGTTTGGCTGAAGTAGCTATGAGCTTGATCATTATATGTATACCATGCAAGTAAATAGCTTGTGGGTGGGTCTAAAGCCAATGTGAACATTTATGTGGAAAATACTGCCTATGTGGGTATGGAAAATAGCCCACTTAAACTATAATTATACTGAATACATGCAAATAAAACCTGAATAAAACACCCATGTAGAAAGCATATTTATTTTATGTTTCTCTGGGTGTGTTCTATGTTATTCTCATGGTTTTAAGACAGACAGGATTATACTGTATTTCTATTAATATCTTGGCAGTAAACAATATGCAAAGAAGTAAAATATTTTCTTAAAATACACATACAAAATAACAATGGAAGGAAAAAAGGTGCAACTGAAGATAGATCAGCTCTAACAGACTGTTACAACTTGATTCACTTTGCAGAGTATGAGGCTTGGCTGGAATTACTGACTCCTTTTTTAAACAAGTCAGCAAGATATTGTTTGAAAGAGAGACACTGTTGCACTGGGAAATCTGTTCACTTCACTTGTGATTGTTTTGGGGATGTCATTACAACCTGTTCATCAAGTTTCTTTGTAGTAGCCAGTTGGGTAATGGGGCTGAACTCCAGAAATGCTGGAACTGGAGAAGCTTCATCTTCGATTCTCCCTTCTCACATCCCTCCTGCTCCCAGCGCTCCCATGACAGGATGAGGAAAGACCTGATGGAGTACTCTCTGTACTGAATCTGCTTTGGTTTTAGCATCCCTTGTGCTACGGAAACCCACATCTGTGATCTTATAACAATTTCTGGCCATGACACAGTGGCTCGAATAGACTGTGCAAACTTGTTCTCTTCCTTACTTAGAAAACTACTGTAATTGATTCGATGACTAGTTCTCCTTTTCAGTCAATGCAATATTCCTTGTCACCTTTCTCAGATTTTGTGGAGAGTACTGACATCTCGGGCATAGAGCCCTTAACTCATTGCCTGTTCTCTGCTGTCTGTGAGGACATCTGTACTGGAATTGTGTTTTGCTTTTATCACTTCCAAAATCTTTTATTTCTTACCTTCATCTGCAACTTTTAAAAACACTTAGCACCACGTGGTACCTGGGGACTTACAGTGCAGACATTTCACACTAATATCCATTTGTTTTGTTTACTTTTTGCACCAGTCCTGAGAACTTCTGTCTCACATATTCAAGAGAATTTAGGATCTTGCCTACCACCTGATGCAATAACCACACTTGCTTATGGGACATGCTAAGCTTCTGTGCAGACATTGCAGATACGGTGGCTCCCATGTGTCTGGGAGATGCACACTCCATGCTAAGGAAATAGTAGTTCATGAGGTGAGCACCAGTGGGCAGATTTAGAGAAGGTATTTGCATCAAGGCCCATGTTATTCACACTATGTCACTGGATAAAGTTAAATATCTTCCTTTTTGAAAAAGATGCCAAATGTCATTCTTTTTCATTCATAGGAAGAATGAAAAAATTTTGGAGTGAGGACGACTATGGCAAAACAGAAGCCAGCAAGATGTGATACAGACAGCTTTTATACTGCGTTTGTAAATGGAAGATGGAAAAGTTTGTCTCACCAAGAGGAAACAGAAAGTTCCCTTTTCCCTTTATAGTCCATTCTTCCCTCAAAACACAGGAAGCAAGTGCTTAGGAGAAAGGGAAAGAATTGAGGTTATAAAGAAGGTGATTAAGCAAGAACAGGGCACTGAATTCTGCATGGAGGACTTCACTCAACTCTTTGAAGTTATACAGAGGTAGGGTAACAGTGGTGAATCAAACCCAAGCAGGGGCAGCTTTGTAATATTGTAGCTTAACATTCTCATGTGGTTGCTACTGGTTCCAGATGGCAATTAGATTTTGGAAGAGAGTTACAGGGCTTCTGCTTGTCCAGCGGAAACCAACTGAAGGATTTTAATGGGAGCTTGTATTTCTACCGAAGTATGAATTCTGGCAGTTAAAGCAATAGACCCATATTCTTTGCTAGTGTAAATTGCAAGACTCTTGATAGAGCTACAGCAATTCACACCAGCTGAGATTCTGACCTATTATAGTAGATTTATACAATAACCACCTCCTTGTGCCAAAAATTTCAGTATTTCAGAGGTGGTAATATCGTTGGCCGATCCATGGACAAGAAAAATGAGAAAGAGAAACTACGACTTACAAAAAAAGAATGTCCCAAAGGTCAGTTCTTGGAAGCAAAGTAAATTTGCTTTCAAAAGAAAATCAAAGGCATGTGCTAAAAAGGGACCTCTTCATCTGACTTGTTTTTGGTCTTTCTTCAAAGGCAAAAAAAGTTAATGTAAGAACTGATATCTTCTTTTCTGGTTTGTTCTGGCTCTTGTGCCACACCCTTTATTAGCTGTATCAGATTGCTATGCAGTAGCACATTAAAGCAATGTATCACATGTGGTTCTTTCCCTCTTTCTCTCCCTAGCATGAAGTTGTGCACAGATTTGTGTAAAAAAAACCCTTTTTTGATGTTTTATTATGTGTTTAGTAGAGAAGTGAGGTTGGGTGAGTTTCTTTTGCACTTGGAAGAGAAGTTAAAGAGATATGTGGGATTTTCTGGTGTAACAAGCAGTCTTTCCAGTCTTAGACTGGTCTCCAAAAGATCTCACCAATAACCCTCACCAATAGGTTAGTTCTGTAGCTTCTTTTCAATACTGTCAAAAGCTTAAAAAAGACAAAGATCCAAATTTGGACTACACTACTCAAGATGCATGAGCTCAGAAGAAAGTAATCAGGAAAATTATCAGCTTTACAATGAATGCCCTAAAAGCCGGATCCTGCCAGTTTCATTTGCAGAAAGGTGATGGTCACATAGGGAGTACCTTCACTGAAAATTGTGGCAACAGTTAGGTAGTTAATAAATCCACAAAATGACTTGTGGACCTTGCCATCTGCAGATAGCTCTATTTCCAAAATGAAACTCCCACTAACACAGAAAGGTTAATCCAGAATGATCCAAGTCGTGATGACACTAAGCAGTCTGACACTTGTCTCATCCTTAAGCCTCATCAGCATTTACAGTAGGTTGCTATTCTCACCTGAAGGATGCTTTCAAATAAACATTGGAATACATTCCCACTGAACTATATCATAGAATCATAGAATCATAGAATGGTTTGGATTGGAAGGGACCTTAAAGATCATCTAGTTCCAATCCCCCTGCCATCAGCAGGGACACCTTCCACTAGATCAGGTTGCTCAAAGCTTCATCCAGCCTGGCCTTAAACACTTCCAGGGAGGGGGCATCCACAACTTCCTTGGGCAACCTATCATATCATATTATGAAATCATAATTTCATACATGAAATAGCAGATTCAGAATTCAAAGACTTTCACAAGTGCTTTGAACCCACGAGTTGCAGAGAGGTTCTCAAATACCAAGCAGGAGGGTGTTCTCAGATTCAAGGTCTCCTTCCACTGACTTTTTCACTTTGCCACCATAATTATTAATTAATTCATACATGGAGACAGCAAAAAGGTAACTGGCACTTATTGGACAGGGTACTTTTCAACGTGTACTCTTTAAGAAGAGTACCTTAACTAGAGCAGCATCTCTAACAGCATTCTCCAACAAGTGACTCAGCCACCAGACTATAGAGTCATGTCCTCTCTCTTCCTCAGTAGTTGATATTTAAGATTTTAAACAAATTAGAGCAGCCTTCTCCAGAAGAAATTACAGTATCCCACCTACAGATACTTTACAGATCATACCAAGGGCAGTCTGCTGGGAGTGAGGATCATTTTAGGCAGAGAGGTAATAATCTGTATCTTCTGTACTTCAGATAACTGTTGAAACTACCTTTTGGGAAGGAAATAGAGGCTCTGTTGCTATCCCTTTATCCAGTCATATTCAGGGAATGAGGGCCATTATGGTCACCTCCCACCACAGGAAGTTCAGGACTGAACATTCTCACCTGAGATTGGAGCCTGCATCCCACACATGGCCTCGGCAGGGGTTTCAGCTGGCCAACAGACTGTTCCTTACTCAAGGGTGTAGCTTGTGTGAAACCTGGTGGTAATCACCTGACTCTACCCAGGCACTGTTGAGGAGTTTTAGCCCTTATTAACAGAAAATTTATTTTCCTAGATCGCAACATGCCTAAATATATGCTCATATTAAGCTGTGAAAAAAAGTTGCAAGATACTATATTTTCCCAGTGACAGAATTATCTAATAGACTTTGTTGTACAAACAAAAACTATTTTTAAAGAAGTGAAAACTAGCTTATGCCACTGAGATGCACTCTCACTTTCAGTTTTTCAGCATCCGCTGGCAGTAAGTTCCACAGGTTCACTGTTTGTTATGCATTTGTTTTTTAAATGTAGTGGAAATATTTCTGTTTTCCTGCTTCTTGTCTTCCCAGGATGGGAAGAAGGAGCTTGAATTTAACACTCACACAGGCAGCTCCCCACCACCCCAGCAATGCATAGTATTCAGGATTCAAGGTTTAGGCTTTTTTACAGATTTGTATACAACATTTTCTAATTTATTTTCTATTCCTTTCTCAATTATTTCTAACATTCTACTTGTTTCTCTACAGCTGCTTAGCACTGAGCTGACATTTTCATTGAACTACCCACAAGAACTACCAGATCCCTTTTTGAGTGGTGGTAGCTAATCTAGAGCTCACAACCGAGTGTGTGCAATTAGGATTCTGCGCCCCATTGGATTACTTTGTATTTGTCTTTCATAAGCACTGCTTTTACACCACCATCATCTATCAACGCTACAAAGTCTCTGGCAGAATTTCTGCATCTAACGCTAATGTGTCTGAAAAAAAGATTTTATTACTACTTCTTTATGCCTTTAGTGTGTTGTTCCTTACAATCTTTTTGGTCGTCTTTATTAGGAGTTAGCATTTGACTTGCTAAAGTTTATGTTCTTTTCTATTTTCCTCATTGCTCCACATGATCTCCACTGTTTGAAGGATTTCTTTTTACCCCAATTATCTGCCCTTACTATGTTATATAGTCATTCTGCCTTTTTTGTGTGGTCCTTTACGGTTTGGTTTCTGAGGCTTTTTTTGGATACGTAATATACAATTACTCTGAGACTTTAATAGTGTGTATAAACATGAAATCTGCAAATTTTTATTCTTTTGGTTGCTCCTTTTAAACTCCATTTTAACAATATTTCTAAGTTTTATGTACTTCCCCCTTCTGAAATTACAATTTTGGTTGTTTGCTCCTATAAGAATGTTGGTTTCAAGTGCTTTATGGTCATCCTTGAAGTGATCCTTTGTTTTGAAGCAGGTCCCATGTATTGTTTAGTCCCAAATAAAATATTGCTTCTACCCACACAGATTAGCCTGCCAGTTGCTGCAAGAAGCAGTCATTTATGGTAACTAAAACTTTAGTCTTCTGCCACACACCTAGTTGAATATTGATTGTATAGGGATGCCTGAAGTGTTTCCGAAGGGCTTTCTGGGGGAATGGTGTGCAATAAGGTTCTCTGAAGCCATAGGGAGAGTCCCAGGTGATATATAAGGCTTTCCTTTGTGTATTTTCCACTCATTCACAAGGTTGCTGCAGTGGCAAATATCCCATCCCTATGGTTATGAGTCGTCATCTCCTCTCTCACTAGATTTCACTAAAATCAATGATAGTTGAATTAACAACATTCTTAGTTTTATGCATATCTGAAACCAGAGGAAAGCCCAAGTGCTTTGGTTTCAAGTTGTCTTAGTGTTGTCTAACTCCCTAGTTCTGCATTGGGACCTTCAGCTTCAATGGATGGATGGATGCACAGCACTCAGTATGTTTCACCATAAGTGCATAGTTTCTGCACCCCACCAAACCCTACCTGTGAATTAATCCAGACTGTTCTCAAATCTCCAGGACTTCAGAGGAGAGCCTGTGAAGTGCTTGAGGTAAAGAACAGTGTTTCTTTACAACCTTAAATAAATTTACTTTTTTGTAAAACACATTTTAATCAAAATTAAAAAATAGCAGATTTGTTTTTCTCTTATACCATTTTCATCCCAGATTTATGACTGTAATATTGAGGGTAGGGGGGAGAATGTTTGTATTGCATAATGCAGAGCAGGCATCACACAGATTAGTCTAAACAAAAGTGCAGTGATGACATATTACTTCTTTTACTTATTTGTGCTAACAGCGGTTATTAATTTTAGACCTAAGCAGACAACATGCATATTCTTGGAGTCTACTTTACTGTAGGCATTTTATTTGATACATGCAATTATTATATTTGCAAATTACTCAGAAACTACTGCCAAATAGCAATCAAGCAGTTGAAAGAACTTTGTATATCCAATTGGGCATCTGTAACAGAAAAGATAAATGTTTTCTGGTTTTGGGTATATGCTTGAACCGTGAGGTTACCAGCTCCATGCAAACTCTCCTGTATCCCATTTACAAAAGGGCTTAGAAAATGAATCTTGAAGTTTGGTGCCCAGGGGTTGTAAAGATTCAGCCTGGTTGATCTGATGGCTCTCCATAACAGCCTTTGATCTTTTAATGTATAAACTCTGCTACTGCTACCCTGCAGAGTCCTGTGGAAATGTTCCTTGCCGTGTAAGAATTATTGAGGGACAGGGACAAGGAAGAAGGAGGGAAAGGTAAGTTCCTCTGCAGGGATAGGTGCTACCACCTCTGTATAGTTACAGGGATGAAAAATGTCATTTACCTTCTCTCAATCAGCAGAACAAGGAAGCATGGACTGAACTCCTAGAGTGAGAACACTCATCCCAAAAACACAGGGATTTCTGAAAAGTGAGCATATACTTAATGTCCTTCGTAGTACTGCGGCTGATGTACACTTCCGCTGCCAGTTGTCACTAACTCCCTACAAGCACTGGCTGAAGCCTGAGCTGCACACAAGCTGTGGTTTTGAAATACGGAGGATGCTTTATATGTCTTGGTGGCCCATATTTTGCACATATTTCTCTTGTACTGTCCTCTAAATTTAAAGATAGTCACTAGGCTATTATTTTTCACTCTATTAACAATAATTTCAAACCTCTGACAACTTTCAGAGATAAAGTATGTTGGCATAATACAGCAGGACACAGATATGATTCTGGTTTGGTGTAGGCAGACTCTTCCAGGCTTGTCATGGAGCTTCTTGGCTTTCTGTCTAATTTAACATGCAGTTAACTGCTCTCTTCAGTTTATTCTGCTGGTGCAATCTCAGAGGCATGTAAGGGGTGACACACTGACCAGACAAGGCTTTACTTCAACTTGCATCCTTGTGAGAGGAGGGGGTTGGATTGAAAGTGGAAAGGTGCTGATGAAGATCAGGAGTCTGACATCCTTTACTGCACCTCAGTACCACTCGGGGTTTATAACTCTGAGCTCATTGTTGGAGACTGGATTATTAACAGTGACTTCTGGCTCTTGGGCTGAATTGGTTATCCTGCCTTGAAGCAGACTGTGCAGATATTCATTTTAAAAATCAGAGCTTATCAATAGTACCATAGATACTAAGAGGCCCCAAAAGACCGTGGCTTCTGGTATAGGCATCATTTGGAAACTGGTAGATGGGTTCATTTTGGATTAATTCTCTTGATCTGCCTGTACATGTACGCCAAATGTCTAGAGAAGTTTAGAGACCTAAACTGTGCCAAAGGTATAGAAAACTATCTGAAAACTATCCAAAAAATCACATCTAATAAGTAGAGAAGCATTTTCTACTACACCATGTTCTTTGGAGCTAACCATGACAATAAAACATAAAAAATTCTGTAGCTTGTAGTTTTAAATGTATTTATTATTTGATATTAATACTATCCTGTCCTATTAATGGCTATATCAAGACACACACATGGTTAAAATTAATCACAATTGGATTGTGATTTAACAACTAAATGAGTCATAACAATCACATTTTATTATTTTGTCATTTTAAAACACAAATCAGGCTTATTATAATTAAATTGCTAATAATTTTCCATAGGTATGTGCCAAAGTAGGGATATTAGCTAATGGTTTCCTTCTCAGTTAGGATTTCATTAAGGGCAATACTTAGGTCTGATGCTGCACTGATTTTTCAGTCACAGTCTTTAGAGTTCAAAAGGAAATCAGCACAGATAGAAAAACTGAATAACGAAGCAGCTTGCCCATGACTTTACTGCAGGTCACGCTGACTCTCATGTCCGCATCCAACACTAGGGTCCTCCTTGCTGCTTTAGTGCATGGCTTAAGAGGAAACTAATCACTAGATTCAGAGGTTCTGTTTCATGGGTCCTGGTGGGGAGATCTGAACAATAAAGGGCATTTTGTTACAAGGAAGCCAGTGGCAGCAGTTAGAAGACAGCCTGAGCGCCCTGAAACACCGAGTCCATGCTGAGTGAGTAACACATGAGCAGAGCACCAGCACAGATACATGATTGAAGCTCTTGAATTTTCTTTATGAAAACAGAGCATACTTTCCAGCGACTTTTACACATCCCTCAGTGGGACATTCAAGGACTCTGAGGACTGGATGAGCTCAGCTGCCACATTGGAGACACCCACTAATGTGGGTAGGAGAACAGGCCTGGGGCCATATAATTGTCATCTTCTGCATCAGCTTAAGAACTGTGGCACCTCTAGCCCAGTGTGGGAGTACAGCAGTGAAAGCCTTTACTGAGCCCAGAGTAGTGTGGGTTGCACCAGAAGACCAAATTGTGGTCTGTCAGTGGTACAGCACCTCTGGCTTAGACAACATTCAGTTGCAAAAACTAGCAACATAAAAGCTATTTTACTTTGGAATAGTATTAATGAAGAAAGAGATGCCAATAATGGTCCACAGCTGTAGAAAGAAGAGGTGGGAGAATCTAGATTTAGGTCAGTAAAATAAACACTGTTACCATGACAGATTAATCTCATCAAAGTAACTCTCTGCTCTTTTTTCCTGGCTTTTTGTAGCCATGAGGAAAAATGCCAACAGCTCTGTCTCACAGAATCTGCAAACCACCTCTCTTCTGAACTCCCTCAACAAGGGAAAAAGAGGACATTTGCTCATCTCATTTGAGTTTTTTCTGACAATAAGCTTCTTTTCTTAAGTGGAAATGAATATGTGTTCAGGTGCCTCTCTGAAGGCAGTGTATTGCTTCCTGTGAAGCTCCAGGTGAGTCAGGAACAAGGAGCAACCACAACAGCATGGAGAGCATGAGCATCAGAAAAGCAGAGCTGGGTCATTAGAGATCTGTGTAGCAATCTTGTAACCCCTAAGGAGAGCTGAGCATCCTCAGCTTCTGATTGACCCTTTGCAGGATTAGCCTTATAATATTTTTAATGGGTATCCATTCTATTGCAATGCATAGGAGTGCAGTGACCCTTAAATGTCAGCATCTAACATTACATTAATTCACTCTTAATGAAACTAAAGAGGGCTCAGAGAGTTTTGTGACCAAAGGCTGTTCACTAGAATTGCACCTTTCATTAACTGACTTTGGAGAGATGAAATAAAATGAACTTTTTGAAATATTTTGATATCGGATACACTGATTTTGTGAGCAGCAAATCCCTCTGGTTCAGACCCCAAATAAGGGCTGCTGATGATTAGGATATAAAATGAACTGTGAAATCCTATATACCTAATATCCCTTCCTAATGCAAATCAAATTTGCTGCCCTGCCAAGTAGTTTGATCCTACACAGCACACAGAAGCAAGGTAGTCTGCAAGTAAAAGCTCACATTTAAAAACTGAAACACTAGTGGTTGTACAGAATGGCCTTTTAATACTGGGCATGTGTGTATAAAGGTTAATAGATACAAAATCAAAACTTACAATTCTCTCATTGTTTTCAAAGGGCAAAAGGAAAATATGTCAGTGACCAGGATGTGCCAGAAAATGACTGACATACACCTTTCCTTTTTGGACTGACTTTTAGATACAAGCCCTGGCTAAACTGGGCTTGAAAGTCCAACATGAAAATCTACCACTACAGTGTGCCAGGTGATCTGTAACCTGAATGGGCTCCTGAATTTTAAATATCTATTTTTTTCTGGAGATATTCAAGTGTTGCTTATGGTATTTGAATGATTAAGGTCACTAGGGCAATAACTTACACAATTCTTGTTCACCCTATGTATGTTTAGGAAGGGGAGTCATCATCCTGAAGTTCTGCTTTACTCCTCAGTTACCTGCAGGGAAAAAAACAACACCATATGATATGAAACCCCCACTGAGTGTGTTTGTTAGCATGTAAAAAAAATAACTAACTAAAATAAGAACCCTCTTGACCACTTCTTAAGTCATGGACATAAACCATTACAAAGCACACAATATGTTAAATCCATAACCACAATACCTTTACTGAAGAGAGGACTTTTGCATCTAATATTAAAGGAGAGACTGTTCATGTTTGTGAACTGGAGAAACTGCACAAGAACAGTTTATCCATGTAAAAATATAGCCCACAGATTGCTGCCAAGGACAGCAAGACCTATTTTGATCTGCTACGTAAGTCCTGTAACATATGCGAAGAGTAGCTTGGCGAAGCTATAAGTTACATATCCAATTTTTCATAATTAAAATCTGACCAAAGTTTGATGCAAAGTAGAGCATAATATAGTCATGAAAACATTGTTTTAGTGACTAATTATGATAACCAGGCAGACACTGCTGTGGAAATGGGCAAAGAAAAGAAAAGAACAAACACTCACAAGAAATAGAATTTTAATAATTTTACAAAATTGAATGTACATTAATAGGAATTAATGACTGAAAAATCAGGAGAAAAAATTTATCCATGTGGCACTAGCTTTTATCAATGGCCTCAATGGCTTGATACAGCATGGATGGGATTTCAGCAGGGTACACGCATTCCCATTTCCACTGTACTCCTTTGTGGGCAATTTTTTTCTTTCTTCAGATGTTCAGTCAAACAGGCCCCCAGAACAAGTGCTTGCCTTCAGTAAGAAGATGTCTTTTGTCCTTGTTTCCCAATTGTTCAGTTGCATTAACAGAAGCAAAAAGAATATACAAAATGCCTTCTTACCATTGCTATTTCTGTGTAAGAATTTGAGGTAGATGCCACGAGAACATGCTCATCTTCAGAAAAAAGGTGGTTTATATCCCATTCTGAATGGCAGGGTTATGTCCTCCAGACTAGCTCTGGAGAGGCTGCACAGACTGAGAAAAATACTCAACACAATGCTGTCCATTTTCCTGGGAGTTTCCAGAGGTGAACAACTCCTTTTAAAGCACACTTGAGGAAGAGATCTATATTTTCTTTTTTTTTTTTTTTTGTTTTGATTTTGTTTTGTAAGGGGAAGGTATGAGAGAAAATATAGGTACTACACGTTTGCACAGCTAGTCTACATCATTCCACTGCTGTTAGCTGTGCTGATGTTTTGGCACAAAGGGCATAACCATGTGGACTCCACTTTTGCCTATTCAGACCAGCATCAACTGACTCCCAGTTTCTCTGATCACTTTCCAGTTTGAAAGCAAAGAAAAAGATAAAACAGAGAGGTGTAGGACATGACAAAGAACTCTATGTACCTTCACTATATTTACTCAGTGACTTCATCTGACCTCTCTCTCACATGTCAGGAGAAATAACCATGCAAGGTGTTCGCTGAACTTACTGAAAATGAGTTGTTTGTATTTTGGTGAATAAATTATTGTCTTTAATCAGTTAGTGACACTTAGAACAAAAAGACACAGACCTGAGGCTGCAGAATGTACCCCACCTTACTCTTGCTGAGCAGAAGTAGTAAGAAAATAGTTATCTGTAAACACATTTCTCATCCTGTGTGTTTTATGAGTTGTTTATAAACCTGCCATATTTTCTTGCGTAGTCCTGTGAAATTATCACACAAATAATTTTAGTCTGCAGGATGTCAGTAAGCAGTAATCAAAATCTGAAATTGACTGGATAAACACTATTCTTAAAATCGTCTTTCCGGTAAAAATGTTTAAAATTAAGAATTCAGGAATTAATCTCTGGTAATATCTTTCAAAATTTGCTTAACATAAGTAGTGTCTATGAGTTTCTTGTCTGAGAGGACAAATGGTTTGAACAGAACCATAGCAGATGTGTCTAAAAATGTGAACAAATATTCATACTTTTTTTCTGGAGCAATTGCCCTGTCCTGCTTTCCTAGATGGCCGTTTGCTCTCCTTCCTCACAGAGAAACAGCACCAGGAACCTGCTGATTCTCTTTTCACAGTTCTTGGATATGTAATTTCACACATAGAGCAGAAAAAT